>NW_008236696.1:3726398-3832707 GCF_000691975.1 Corvus brachyrhynchos | reverse complement strand
GGTTCAGAAATGTGTGTTAATGAAATACAATTTGATTTTTTCTGTGCTCTGCACCAGGCTCATTGTAAAAGACTGCCATATATGTTCAAGGCTATTCAGGATAGAACTTGGCATGTTAGAAATCAAAGTCCCAAGCCTCTGGAGAACAGAGCCAGGCTCACAGGTGGAGATGAACATAGATCACACCTTCTGTGGATCAGCACGGAAGCAGTGTGAAACTCAAACTGATCGGTACCCCCTGTGTGCCTGTAATTCTGTTTAAAAAGGAAATTTAAAGCCCTCACATTTTAGAAAGATCACATCCCTTCCAACCCTAACTATTCTGTGATTCTATTCAAAGGTCAGAATATAATGTTGTGGGTAAGGTGCATGTTCAGCAAATATAGATTAAAATGTTTATGTAACTAAAGAGATAAAATGATCCTACCATGCCTCTCTTCAATTTTCCAGAATGCTCTATCCAGCTTCACAGTTCCAGTCTTGTTTTGACTTATCAACAAGCTCCTATACAGAAGTTAAGTTTTGCATTGTTCAATGTAGGTTATTTCTTGTCACCAAAAAACAGTCTATCCTTGAACTACTGAGGAAATTTATACCCTGTGGCACAATCCTGAGCCTTTTTCCTTTTGATCTCTGTACAGTCCAACCTTTTGTTTCACCATCTTCATGAAACAGCTGTTTTCAGTGCTCTCTTTCCAGCTGATAGGAGCCCACAGCAAGCAGACAATCTCCTCACCCTCTGTGCACAGGAGGAATAAATACAGGTTTAAAATTCCTGGTCAGTCTGCCCTGCTTCAGCACAGGAGGTCCCATTAACTGGACAGCTCCCAGTCCACAAAACACAACACACACATAATTATGTATTTGCATATCAGACCTGACTAATGTCTCATTCAAAGTACACTGTAAACCATATCAAAAACCACAAAATACAAGTAATGAAGCTAATGGAATGCCTAACCAATTTTTTTTGCTTCCAAAACTCTGCTGAATCTATGCTTGAACAATCAAAAGACTTACTTTTAAAAGCAAGTCAACAAATAGCTTTTTTTTGCTGTTTCAGATACAAAGTTATCTGTAAAAAAAAAAAAAAAATCACAGCACTTAAAAATAGAAGTCATACTTACAGGGTTTTTTTTCCTTGGGAAAGGGGAATTAAACTATTAAAGGACACCTTGTTAAGTAATTATATAGCAACATCACTGTGCAATTAAATAGCCATCAGTCCCTGCAGCTGAGAAATTTCAGGTAATTATTCAAAGATAATTTAATAGGAGAATTACTGTATTCAAGAAAGCATTAGCTAGTAATCTACCTCAATTAAAGCAGCCAGTTAATTTCAGCACCTTGATAATAGTTGTCTTCTGCAAAACTATCCCCCCCTACACACACACAAAACCTAAATTTCAAAATAATGAAACAAAAAATGAATTTGGTGCATTTTAACTTCCACAGATAACTATTCACTCCTGGAGAATTTAGAATGCTTGTAGACATTATGGTATCTGTGTTTATTACTCTTGCTGGTTTAGTGTTCAGTTTTACTGTGACTACAGATGTACCCATGTGTTTGTGAGTTAGGATGGTGAGGGGTATGGAGGAAACCTGCACAAAAGCAATAAATATTTGTATGCTCATACAAAAAAAGAACATAAAAAGAGCTGCATAATAACTGAAAATGCATTTCAGTGTGACGAAATGTCTTCAGGGAATGATGGGCCTCTTGAAGTGCATCTCTTGGTTGTGCTACTGTACATATAGTGCAGACAGAACTCATTATTCACACACAAACAGATTTTGTGCAGAAACAAAAACCTGTGTGTGCTACACAGCACTTGGTTACACTGCAAAATATTTTTTCAAGGTCATTACACACTGACATTCTTTGATATGATGGTGAATATCAACAACTTGTGCATCCTGCAACTTCATGCTTAAGAGTTTGGATTCCTTGAACAGAGACATCAGCAAAATTACTAGACACAAGGAGGACACACAGATAATTTGCAGAAAGGCACAAAGGGCAGTTTGGCATACAGCACTTACACAGATCCAGTGGTTGCTGAGGTCCTAGACTCCTCACACTTTTTTAAAAATCAGAATGTGTAACAATCAAGGAATAGTTCCTTTAAAAAATATCCCATCATGCAGACAGTCACTGGTTTAATTACCGTTTTCTCTCTCAACAAGGGCTGCATTATGTTTTCCTTCACCTTCTATTTAACTTGTCTTTAAGTAGAAAATAAGTTATGGTTGAAAATCTATGTGATTCAGATCTTCATATATTCCTCATATATCCTGGGAGTTCTCTTCCTTCCCCCTTAACCCATGCTGTTGGTGGTAGACCGAATAAGTGTCCTTTTACCTAAGACTTGATAATATGCATAAACAAATGCAAACCTCAGTCCTGGCAAGCCTGAATTTGGATTCATTTAAGAAAAATACAGAACTGTATAGATGTCCAGTGAATTCATCCACTGTCCTTAACAGGGGGGGAAAAAAACCCAAAACCAACCAAATGTAAAATCCTCCAAACACCACATCTAGGGTAAAATGTCTCAGAGCTATTGATCACTAATAGAAATTTGTGACAAACATGTACAGTAAAGCTCCTGTTGAAATCAGTCCACGTGGTCCTTAGAGCTGTTACTTGTTAAACAGCTGAAAGTCACATAAAACCTTTCAGGCTGAGGACCCTGCCCCAAGTCTTTGTTTTGCTTCAGTGTTTATTTCAATAGGTTTTCAGTGTTTCCCTTACTGACTCATCAGTGGTAAGTTTCCATTTAATTAAAGAGTACTCAGCCTTACCTTATGCAGTACCACTGTCCCAGAATTTAGAGAGGTATTCAGTAAGTCCATGCCCATGGTGCAACTAATTTTAGCCCATCTTAAATCTTAATATTTTTTTGTGAAATAATCATTGCAAAAAGTTAACTGAGCTACTTCAAATGGTACCAAAATTTCCTCAAAGTCACAACAGATTTGAACGTATTTAATACATCCCTAAACTTTTACTTGTAATACCCAGATTTCAGCTCTTTGTTATCTCCAGTATCTTTTCTGCTTAAGGCAATAGAGAAAGAAAAAAACCCCAAAAGTAACACACCACCAAGACCCAAACCACAGACAGATCCATTATATATATATATATCTCTATCTCAAAATCTTTGTATCATTCTCCACAGTGATATTCAACAAGGTACTTCAGAACATATCTCTCTTAAATCACATTGATTAAAACGGGATTAATCATATATCTAAAGCCAGACTCATCCTTAAGCATCTTGCCTTAGAGGAAAACAAAGACAGGTATTTCACTGACCACTGTTTTTTTCACCTCCTCATCTAATGACAGATACGAGGGGCTGTATTAGGCACCATTGGTTCAGGCTCTTAAGCCTTTGCAGGTGGTTGTGATCCCTGTGATGGAAAAATCTAATTTTTCTTCACTGTTGTAAAGAGGGTTGAGAAAGGATATAGCACCACAGAGATTAGGCAAGAGCCCTAAAAGGCTCCCAGTGCAGTCTGTGGTAGTGATGAGCTGAACAGCAGGTAACTGGGACCCCTGCTCCCCTTCTTCTCTTTCTCATACAACATGCAATGATATTTCATACCAAGCTGAACAAATAGACACAAAACCTACCATATACTGATAGGATTAGAATCAGAACGTATCAGGAAGCTGCATCATAAATTATACAACCAGAATAAGTAATTGACAATATTTACCATTGAGAGCTACAATGCTCTTAGCATCCAGAGTCAAATTATATGTGTATTAATCCCCCAATCACAAATTTACTCTCTGAACGATATAATCCAAGTGATTAGAGAAAGTAGAGAATCATCCAAAATAACCACAAGATACCTAAAGGATTTAATTTGCTCCATCACAGTGCCACTTGCTGTTCTAATTATCATTTCATCTGGAGTTACCTGTAATTTTCTTTTACTGCCAAAAAAATTGTACATTTTGTTTTCTTAACATTTAGTAGGAGTCTGCTATTAATCAGTCATTTTTCAACATTTAGAAAATTGTTCCAGGGATTTAGTACACATTTTATTAATGGACCATCCATGGCAGCATTATCTGCATAAAAGAATTCGTAATTGATTAATAAAATATTAAATAATTTTAGTGTTAATAGGGGCCCCCTGAGAAGCTTCATCATCATCAGTCAACAGGCCAAATTCACAGACTCAATTAAGCACTCTGATAAATTGGAATCACTGAGATTCATCTTTAGGACCGTGTATTATTTTACTACCTGTTTTGCATGAGGAAACAGGGAAAAGAAGCTGAACTAGACATACACTGACGTTCACAACTGTTAAGCAAATTTGGTTTAGCCAGGATTCAACACCTGGGATTTGTTTTTCTCAACTACTTCTAGAAGGCAAGAAAAACAGCACGTTCACCTTAGTATGACAGAAAGCAAAGGTGATAATTTTAATCAAATAAAAATGCCACCCATCACTGTGGTTTTCAAGTAGAAAACAACTCAAAGCTGTAAGGTCAAATGTTGAAACATATCCTCTAAACATCCCACTTTTGCCTAAAAGCTCCCACAGGAAGTTTTCTGCTTTGTTCAAGCTGACATTTGGAGAGATGGATGGAGGGGCAGCAGGTGGTTCACAGAAGGACAGCACATGCCCTCAGTGTGCAGTAGCAGGTTCTGGTCCTTCTGCACAAGTGGGGTTTGGCAAGGACTTCACACAGAACCCTTTCTAAGCCACGATGTTCATTCACATGCAAACCACCACCATCACCTACCATTTCACACTCCCAGTGAGCAAACCCCACAGGATGGATTTCTCTTGCAGTCAGGATTCAGGGCTTGGCACAAGAGAATTGACCAAGATCAACTACAGGACAAAGAGCCCAGCAGACAAAGGACAACATCCTTGAGGCAAAAGAAGGAAGAAGGAAGGGCTTCAAAAACACAGCAGTTTTATGAGAGGAAAAGACAAGTATTGTATCTGATGCACATTCTCTGCAGTGACTCAGGTAAAAGCTTATCCAGCTTTGTATCCTCTCCGAGGGTAACCAGGAAACTTAGGTGCCCTGTATAAACCCTGCAGTGTTGTTTCCCCAAAAACCTTTCAGCAATTCTCCACTTGACATTTCCCCACTCTAACAGGAAGGAGTGTTCTCCACATCACTGCATATGAATATACAAACAGGCACAAAATAAACAAATAAAACAAATAAAGAAAATATCAAAATAGAAAAAAAATCTTCAGTGAGTACAATGTACAGAACAGTGTGCAAGCCCAGAAAACTGAAAATTAATTGCAGAAATTATTCAGAGAATTGTTCCAATGGAGTTAAGAAACTCATAGACTGCTTGCAATTAAAGGTGCATAAAAAGGGTGACAATGAGTAAACCAGCTGCTATAAACACTATCATCTTTACTGAAAAACTTTAAAATAGCTCTCAACATTTTCCAGACTGTAATTTAGAAAGCTAAACATGTTTGTATTAGAAAACAGGCTTCTCTAATATGGAAATGAGGGGAATAAAACATAACCAAAAGGATAATAGTCTATAAAGAGAGGTATTGTCTTGAACTGTTAAGTCTTCATGGCAGCAGTCACCTCCTGCACCTTTGATCCTCCCCTTTAGAAAAAGAATCTAAACTTCTTTTTCAGAAAATTAGAAGTTCAGATTAAAATTGCCCCTGAAGCCTGGGATGCAGGGAGCCCACCATCAGTAAGGCTGTGACTGATGACTCCTACTCACTCCACAGGGGATAGTGACACCTAATGCAGCTCCCAAAACCTCAATCCTACACAGGGAAAGTAGACATTTTTAAAGATCTTACCTGAATACTGATTCATGTCAGAGTGATGGAGGGATTTTATTGCAACAGCAGTTGTGAATCTAAGAACTACTGGAGACAAAACAAACATCTCTGCCTCCCTGCTGTCAGTCAGGCACACCAAAATGAGTAGCATAAACACCCCCATTACAGGAAACAAATTTTTGTATATTTATTTTATTTTTGTATGTTGATGTTATTATTGTTACTGTCACCATGAAAAGTTAGTCATACAATAAGAAAATCAAATCCATTACATTCAGTCACCACAGAATTATAAAATGAGTAAAATTCAACTTAATAACTCTAGGAGAAATTTATTTTCTCTTGAGATTAGTTGACAATCAATGTTTTATTAAATAAATAATATTCTATGGTGAAAAAGAAATGGGACTCCATCCATTTTATAAGCTACTGTCTCTGTGGATCTTGGACTGCTGTTTTTAAGACATATCGAACAGAAATGAACAACAGAAAATGCTTTGCCAAATTATCAAAAACACTTACATTAAAAAGCCCTATAAAATCTAATCCTGACATCAGTAGGTTACAACTTTGCATGTCCCCAGGGCACTAAAATAATACTCTTTAGAACAGCAGGTGGACTATTTTAGACTTCAGCTTTCTAGTTCTAACAAGGCTTTTTAATTTTTTTTTTTTCCCCTGGGAATTAAGGATGCTAATCACAATCTCCAAATGTGCATTGCCGGGTTGTAAAAATATTAGACCACAAACTGACATGGCAGTAATGTATTATGCTGCTGTGAATGAGTCCTAAATAGGAGAAAAACTCAAGATTCCAGGCTTGCCATCACAAAGGTCAACATAATTGGCCACATACAGCAAAATCAACCCCCATGTCTTCCTCTAGCCAAGGCGACTGCTGAGGAAGCCCTGTCTTCCTACTGGGATAAATGAAGTCTAAAGCAGGAGGAGCTGGAGGTTTGGAAAAGTAAAAATGTAAGGAGCCCTAAAAATGACATTAAAATTTATCCTTAAAGATATTTTGTGATGAGTTAATGCCATTTGGACTTAATTTTTAAGTGTTAATTATTCCAAATGTTTGATGTTATTTTTCAGTGTTGATGTCTAAAAATTGTAATGCATTAGTGAGTAAAATATTTGGTAATATTATTATGCATTTCAGTAAATACTCATTTGCCTCTTTAAATATATCGTCTCCATTTTAATAATACAGAGATCAGAGGTATTTGAATAATCCTTATCCTCTTAGACATTAGCTCCACGTGTTGATTCCATGGAGCTTGAGTAGGGTGCTGCATATGGCTGTGGATAACTTCTTCCACATGGAAGAAACTTATCCCAGCTGGATCTCAGCTTAAATTTAGCCCTGTTAAATTTAAAATTCTGTGGCACCCCATCCTTACTCGGGATCATCATAGAAGAAATCAGCTGTATTTTGGTGATGAAAATTTTTGTGACAATGACATAATATTGTCACCTGCAATTCCAAGAAAATAGACCTCATGATCCAATGATCCTTACAATTTTGTACCACTTAAGTTCTGAATTATTCTTTCCAATGTATCTAGCTATATAGGTTAGTAAAAAAATGTTTTAAACCCCTCACAATTTATGGATTTATGTATATATAAAACAAAAGTCAAGATAAAACACCTGAGTAGTAAAAAGAACAACATAGTAAAAAATGCCTTTCCTGTCAGACTGATTTCAGGAAAATCAAAATTTTAATTAAATTCCAGGGAATACAAAGCAAAAAAAAAAAAAAAAGGCAGCCAGAAGGAAAGTCAAAGTCTGAAAATTAAGAGAGGAGAAAAATGAATGAGACTAAAAGGATTTATATTTTTCTGAGCAATCTCATTAGGTGGCTCAAAACTTGTCCAAATGAAAAAAAATATTACTCAAAGTACAGTAACCTTAAAAAAATCCCAACAACACCACCACGTACCCGAACACCACACAGACAAAAATAATGAAACCCGTTTGTCTTGGGGTGACAGTAGTTTATAGATAAATAGTTTGTTTGCAAAACTAAAAGTTTACAAACCAAATGACACAATTTTACTAAAGTAGCATCTTAAGTTCCAGAACCTGAAATAAGTGACTATCCCTCAAATGTACAATGACTGAGGCTTCCATACAGGTAACATGAACTATCTGCTGAAGAGCAAATCACGCCACTCTGGCTTAGTTTGTCCTCAAAGTGATCATTGAACCTATTTCTGATTAAACTACACACGTATTTCACCAAAATATTGGAGAGTTATGACATAGTTTTTAAACTACAGAGAAATCTCTGCAATGATGCATATTTTCACAGTGCTGAAAATACCACCATTGTACAGCAACTGTGACCATGGAGGAGCTCAAAGCACCACTGTAAGATCAAGATTCTTATCTCCATTGAAATAGTTCACCAGAAAGTAAGGAAAGCACTACAACCTCTATGGAGGAGGCATTTGCTGACTGATTTCTGTGTTAAACTGAATTATTTAAAAATGGATTGGACAAGTAGACAGTTTGCTAGAGCAAAATGAACCAGAATTTTAATAGAGGGTATTTACATGCATATACAGATATACATTTTCTCTATATGTATTTGTATATACCCCTCCTAATACAAAATACACCTTTAATTAATACAATAATCAGCCTTCTGAGAATTAATCAACCAACAGAGTCCATTGCTGCATGACTGCGTTTTACAACTCTCTCAGCTAGCTACCTGTACTACTAATTGAAATAAATATACTAAAATTGTATAATCTAAATGACAGCTCATTGACTAATGCACAACTGCACTAATAAAGAGATGCATTTTGATTATAAATTAATATGCTCATGGTCATTTCAGACTTCCCTTGTTTGGTATCCTAAGCACTGGACACATACTGGAAGTTTGGTGGGATCAGACACAGTATGATTGAATGGGTCAGCTCTCATCCTTCAAGAATCCTTTCTGCAGAATTCGCAGGAATTCTGTGTTTAGCTGCAGCTCTGGGACAAGAGGTGGTCGGCTACAAACTGTCTTCAGCTGCAATTTGGCTAGGTTGGATAAGGACCAAAGCACACGTAGTCAAAATAGAAACCAATAGGGAAGTCAGTTGCTGGGCTGTACTTAACATATTTCTTTCTCACCGAGCTTTAGATTTGTTGCACCACCAGTTAATTAAGGTAAGCATTTAGGTGTAATGAGTTTGTGTTCTCTTGCTGTTGCAGTTTAACCCCGCACAGCAGCTAAGCACCATACAGCCACTCACTCCCTTTTCTCTGGTGAGATAGCAGAGAGAATTGGAAGTGAGAAAACTTGTGAGTTGAGATAAAAGCAGTTTAATAAGTTTAAAAAGAGAAAAAAAAAACATTATAATCCATCATAATTTATTATTATTAATAACAACAATGAAAAGGGTGGGAACAAAGAGAAAGAAAATTAAAACCCCAGAACCCCAAGTGAAGTAAACAGAAACAATTGGTCACCACCACCTGATTGATGCACAGCTTGTCACTGAGCAGCAGCCCCCCTGCCAACCTCCCCTCTAGTTTTACTGCTGAGCATGATGCCATATGGGCTGGGGTATTCCCTTGGGTCAGTTGGGATCAGCTGTCCTGGCTGTGTTGCCTCCCAAACTCTTGTGCACCCCAAGCCTGCTTGCTGGTGGGATGGAGTGAGGAGCAGGAAAAGCCTTAGCTCTGCGCACGCCCTGTTCAGCCGTAACTAAAACACCGCTGTACAATCAACACTGTTTCTGGCACAATCCAAAACTCACTCCCATACCAGCTACCATGAAGAAAATTAACTCTGTCCCAGCCAAAACCATCACACATGCCTGGTGCAGTCTCCAAGTCAGGGATCACAGTTACAAGTTTCAAATGAAAACTTGTAGGATCAAATGTTCACTAATCCTTGAGAACTACATCTCAAGATTTTCCTGTGGATTCTTCAGGAGTCTGTACAGAGACTAAGGAGAATGAAGGAGGGAAACAGGCAGTAACAAACCCCATAAAAAGTATAAAATACCTTTGACATAAACTGGCACAAAAGACTAAACAAAGACTAAAAAAGTTGACTATCAAACACAACCTTGCCAATGAAAAAGCACATCCCACAACTTCTTTAGAATAGAGGCCGGATTTATAACTTGTCCAAAAATGATGCATTTGAGGCAAAACAGTAAAGACTAGTCTTAGATTTTCTTCTGAGTCATATAAGGTCACATAAGCAGATTTTGTTTAACCTAGGCCAAGACTCTTGCTGTCTGTAGCTTGTCTCAATGTCAAGAAGAGATCCAGCTTTACTGTGAACTGAATATTTGAGAAACAAATTTCTTCTTAAAACTCTCATAGCTCAATAAATTAATCCTCCAACAAAGACAAAATTTACTTTGATTGTGTATAGGCAAACTCAAAAAGAAAGTTTAATCCTACTCAACATACAGGTTCAACTCAGAGTAGCCTTTGACAGGTATCAAAGCATTTTTTAAAAAAATAAACAAAATTAAAGATCCAGTTGTACTGCAAATATTTTAACCTCATATGGGTCACCAGATCCCAGGTTCATCAAGACAACAGAACCTCTTGAAGTCTCTCACATCCTGTGCCTTTGAAATCAAATGCTGATTCTCTGCTTTGAGCTTAGTAAAGCAGCAGTAGTGAAAATAACCATCCTGAAAAGAAAAATCCATGAATGATCTCTCCAGAAGATGAAGGGTGAAGGATCTCGTCGTGCAGCTGGATCTGGAAGTGCTGTCAGTAGTAACTACAACTGTGAACACCAGTAGCAAAGCCCTAACCCAGCTCTGCCTTAGGCAGATACACGAGGAATGAGAAAACATCCTAAGGAGCTTATTTTCTCCCACAGCACATTCAAACAGTGGCACAGAAAGATCTCTGACAAATTAAGTCTTGCATTAATTATGAATAAGATTGGTCACTTGATGTAAGAACACGGTCAATTCCCCAGCCTTGATGGGGCAACGCAGCTGCCAGTGGGTAAATGCAGTGAGATATAAAATGCCATTTAAACAGGCAATGAGGGGCTTTTAGGATGCTGCTACAGGCTGGCTTTAACCACAGCACTCCTGTTGGCATAAAAGCCCTGGACCAGCCATGCAGATGACAAGTCCTTTTCTGCACACCTTTGGAGAGTTATCTGTTTGTAAAAGCCTCCTCTGTCAAAGAGGTTGAAGGAAACACGTGGCACAGAAGGCTTACAAAAAGTAGGGAGGGAGAAGCAACAAGGAAAGCAATGGAATAAAACCAGGATCCCCCACTCATCTTACATGCTAAAGAAATAATGTCTTTTCTAAATTACGTGCAGACTTGTTTCCATTTTCATATTCTTTACCGGGGTTTTTTTTTGGAAGCTACAGAAAATGAGCTTAAGAGACAAAAAAGTACTTCGCCCTGCAGGAATACAAAAATTGTAAAAGCACAGGCAGCACTACAGAGGAGCAGTGCCATTCACTCACAAAGAATTTTGTGCATGTAGATGGCTGATTAATTGCTGGCCTGCCTAGACGAAGCTGCAACGAGCCAGATACTGTCAGCATGCCATCTGTTACCATGGAAATGCACAATGTTCCTGTTTCTGACAAACCCTTGAATACTGGATAGATTGTGCCATATGTAAATAAGGCAAATTAGTTTTCCTATATCTTCCAGACAAGGTTAGACTAAAAGAAAATATATCTGTTTATATACTGTAACCTCCAAATGTGAACTAGGCAAAGCTTCCTTCTTTTTTTTTTCATAAAAATCTCATTCAATTTGTTGTTAGAACTGAAACAGTGTGGACTAGTACTAAGAAGCATAAAATTAATTCCCAACCAGCAATGTTTACAAAAGCAGTACTTAAAAATATGCATATTCTGTATGCATGCTACATTCATCATGATTGTTGGGGTTTTATTTTCAATTTTTTTTTTGTTTCTCCCCAATTGAGGCAATGCTATTGAAACAATACATAGAAATAAACAGGGAACTTTCTCATTCATACAGTGGTATTTGATGTAGTTTGGATCATTTAACCAGGTTTTTTTTTTTAAGAGATTCTATAGATTTTAAACATGGAAAAATGTATTTACTCACTTGAATAATAGTAGCTCACTGATAGCTGAGGCACATTAGCTTAGCTCCACTAAAGTCAAAGGAACTGTAGTAATTTGCATATGCTCAAGGTCTAGTGATAAGAGTTTTACAAACTAAAGCTTAACCAGTTACTCCAGAAATTGTGTTACCATGTCAGGAAAATGAAAAGATTCAGTACTTAACTCTTTGATTAATGTCTTGATTTTACAACTGTACATTAAAGTAAAAGTAAAGAGTTCAAAACCAGCAAGAAGTGTGTTCAGCACACTCACTGGGAGCACAACACACCATTTAGGGTGGCTATGAGCATTAGGACATACTGTGTTACCTGTATGGATCACTGAACACGAGCACTCTGCAAAATCCACCTGACGCACTGTGGCTTTATACTGATACACATCTATTCCCAGAAGGGTAAGAGTGGTGTAACTATCATCTCCTGCAGTATAAGGCTTGTGGAATTAAACTAACATCATCCATTCTTCCTCTTGCCAGTTAGCTGTGTAAAGTGAGTTGATGAAAAGGAGCATGTCCACTACATCCCTCCAAGGACAGGTATCCCCTGGGATAGATTGGAGCCCTTCTGAACCATTAAATAAATGGAAGTCAAAATTGTTTTAAGACAGTGGACAGGCATGCAGTGGTTGTAAGACTGGAGTAGCACCATGGTGTGCTTTCAGGCACTTTCACTTTATGGATTTACATTATACTCAGATTTTCTGTTTTTACTGATCACCTTTATAGGGTAACATGACATTCTGATATACCACAGATGGAACAGTCTAAAGTAGGCTACAGAAATGACACAGGTCCCACAGTTTTTAATTTGCTGCATTGTTAATGCAGGCTTTAGGGGCTCTTCACTACCCTTGCCAAATTCCTTGTGTGGCTTTCAGCATGGAGACTGATAAATGGTATAACGATAGCTGAGCAAAACGAACAGGCAGCTGTATATCAATATTTCCCTGATGTGTGAATTAATCAGTAGCTCCAGTAACAATAAGGTTATCATGTTCATGTTAAATGCATTGTGCATTTTAATATATTCTTTATACAGTCCCTTTGTTGCTGTGCAACTTTGCACTGCTATGAAATATTACTTCTAAAAACCAAGCAACTACCTATCAATCTCCAATATAAATTTGCTCAGAACATAATAATCAAGTTTGAACAAACACACTTTATTCCACACAGTGCCACAGAACCCGAGTCCCTAACAGTCCAGAACTTCACCAGAACCAAAACTTGTTAAACCAAAGTATGGCCTAAAAATAGTAAAAGTTTACATAAAACATACTCTAGAAGTTAACAAGCCCCATTTTTGTAGAATCAAATTAAGATTCATCACTCTTCACAATAGCATTTGTGGGATTCATGCCAGTTGATTCTCCGACATTGGCTTCTTCCCACAGCAGCATCAATGCCTTGGAATTCTGCCCTTCTCTTCCTCCCTGGGTGTTTTGAATGGATGAACATATAGGGGATGTGATACCCGTCAATTTAAATCATGCTGCCTGCCCAGATACAAGAATGAAATTCAGAATTTGAAGAAAAGGAGATTGATAGGGAGTATGAACATGCAGAATCATTTTGGGGAAAAAAAATTAGTTATAGTTAAGTAATATTATTCCTTCTTTGAATGGCTTCTAAGCAGTCCTACTTATGAAACAGTGTGAAAGCATTCCATGATAGTTTCTCATCTAAGCAAACTGACAGTGGCATGCTATTGAATCAGCAAGCAGATTTCTGGTCTGCCAAATTGAGCAGCTGAATGAGGTACTACATGCTAGTGTTTTGTCAATGTGAGAGCAGTGTTCAAATCTTGGAGAAAATTCAATAAGAACAAGTCTAGATCACACCATGTAAGTCACCTTTGCCCTGTGAAATATGATTTGATGCAGAAACAGAAGAGAAATATTAATTTACACTTCTTTATATAGTCCAACCAGCTTTATTGTAATCTAATTATTTGCAA
Organism: Corvus brachyrhynchos; assembly: GCF_000691975.1. NCBI lineage: Eukaryota > Metazoa > Chordata > Aves > Passeriformes > Corvidae > Corvus > Corvus brachyrhynchos. The sequence continues at coordinate 3,818,840 of NW_008236696.1, read as the reverse complement.
AACACATAAGAAAATTGACTCAAAATTCTGGCCTTATTTACTTAATTTTGTAAGATTTTACAATAGTTAAAATTCCCATGAAAATTTACTTTGCTTAATATGAATGAAGTCTGGAAATCACAGTCAGAACATTGATTTATATAAAAGTCAGTTATAGACTTATACAATTATTTCACATTTATCTTTTAGGAATTAATCAAGCACAGATTGCCAGAATTTATCCTGACATGTTCAATTCCTCCTGAATTAACAAGTTTTTCTGATTACTTAATTCATCTGATAAAATCAAAGGGGCTGGATGAAGATCTGATATTTTTCCTTGGCCAGCAACAGACAGTCAGGTTGGGAGAGTACAGTCAGCAGATCCCATGGTCTCGCTCATCCTCCTGATGATCAGTAGATCCTCCTCTACCAGTCCTTTCCACAGGAGCACACTCAAAACAAAATTCAGGGAATGAACCCATCAACATCCCTGGATGCAGGAGGTTTGGATCTCACTCTGGCTAAAGAACAGGTCCTAATAGGACAAGTGCATTAAATTACCGAAACTCAGTGAGACTAAATAAGGTCATGAAACACCAGAAGCCAATTTTCTCTCTTGTGACTATAATATTTTAGGTTTCCTCTAATAATGTCTGGTGGAATAAAGAACAATTCTTGTCAATAGAGCTCCAGGATATTCCCTGCATGTGAAGGATCTGACTCACCTCCCCTATGCTGTTTGATTTGCAGCACTTTCCCTCTGACATTTGGTAATAAATGTCTAAGGACAAGCCACACTTTTCACGTGCAGATTTTACAGCATACCATGTGACTATGAAGAGTCATCTCCTTTGACAAAACTATAGTAAAACTCAAGAGGAGTTAAAGCAAGATAAGTTCTCTGAAATGCTCTCAGAGATTGTTCCACTGGACGCACCAGAAAAATGCTTTGGAAGAGATTCAGAAACGCTGTTGGTCTCAGAGCACCACTGGAAGAGGAGACAACTTGCACCAAAGCCCAGGGTGCTGCAAGGCCACACCTCTGTCCCCTGATACCATCTTTATGCCAGCTGTTTGACAGCTTCCTCCAGCAGCAGCCTTTGTGGGGTTCACATGCCCTTGTCTCCCCACTCTTCAGACAGATAACCTGTGTCTAGAGAAGAGACTGGTATGACAACCAGTAACATTGAAAGGGAATCCAAGTAGCATTTGGATTTCATGTGGACTGGGACAAAATTTTAACGTGGCTTTTACACATTGTGGTAAAGCATAAGTGAAATAATTTTCATTTCAAGATATCGCTTCATTTGTTTTCATGTCTTAATACTGATCCCATGCACAATGCTGACAAACTAAGATTATTTCTGTAGTTTTGTTACAGAGACAACCGAGGGGACACAAGGCAAATTTGACTGCCCAAAGATAACATAGATCAGTGCAGTATTTCTTTTCAAGGTCTCCAGTTTTTCACAACTGTTTACTCCAGGATCCATTCTCTCTTTCATTTGTCTTGTTTGTCACTCACTGGTTATCCTTGTGACTCTGGGTGAAGGATTTCCCTGTGGAGACTTCAACGCATCCACTTTTTCATCATCTTCTAAGTCTTCACTAAGGATGATTCAGTTCATTATTTCCAGTATTCCCATATTTATTCTCAAGCCTTTGTGCTCTTCCTGATGATTTCTACAAATCCATGCATGTAATCTAGCAGATTTTTGTACCAGATGAAGACAACTAAAATGAATACTCTATGTTCACATACACAAATACATATTGTTGTGTACGCACTGCTCTCTGAAAAGGACAGTGATGAGAACACGGGAAACTGCTTGGATAGATCTGTTTGGCCACAATTTCCACCTAACAGAGTTAAGACTGCCCCAGCATTCTTTGCTGTAATCAGCTAAATTCAAGGGGAAGCAGAATGAGGATCTATGAAAAAGCTCAAGTGAGGAATTACCCACCAGGCTGTAAAGATACGTGCCTTTCACTCTAACAATGCCTTTAGTTTTGTATCTGCTGTGTGATGATACCTAAAACATAAAATCTAAAATCCTAAAAAAGCTTAAATAGAAACTAAATGCTGATCTGTGGTAAGTCATAATTGTTATTATAACATTAATAGAGCAATGTCAATTCACGTCTGATGAAGATTTAATGCTTTAATGTACCAAGGGCAGATACAACAACAAAAACATCCAACACTCCTCACATTTTGCATATTATTTTCAGTGATAGATTAACGACTGCATTAACAGAACTTTACAATCCAGACTCTTAAATGCATTCCTCTGTCTGCATCATTCCCCACTGAATTGTCACAAGACTCCATACACAAGCTCCCCCAAGAACATATTCCAAGTTATTTTTTATTTTGTGGTATTTGGTTAAAGTATTCAGGTTTTCTAATAAGAAAAGTGTCTGACAGTACCTGTAAAGACTACTATTAACCAAACAACTGTAAATATCCATAAATGCCACGAAATTTAGCTGCTGCTGTTTCTATTTATTCAGGAAATTTTCATTTTAAGCCTCAGAAATAAATGTGTTCAATCACTTCTAGGGGTCCAACAGAGAGGGGGGAAAAAAAAGCAAGAAAACTCCAAGGCACAAGTTTAAATCCATCTTTGTGTCTTCCTGCTTGGAAGAGTAAATAATATTACCTCCAGTAACAGAGTGACTTGTAACTTTGTCTCAATTTACTTTAAGGTACGATCCAAAAGAACCTCCTAGGATCTAATAAAACTATTTTTAATTAATCTGAAAATGAGAAGCAGGGAAAGCTGACAAAGTTTAAGGGAACTGAGCAGCCATCTCTTTAAGAAGCACCTCTAACTTTAGGCAACAGCACTTTAGCATTGCCAGCATTATCTACCTGGTGTTCTTGATAATGCTCACAGGGAGCCTGGACATGTCAAGGTGCAGAGCTGATTAAATTTATTCTAACCACCTGATCAGTTAAGAAAACCAATATTAATTACAGAATAAGCTTTGCATTGTGATTTCCAATTTTATCCCAACTCTGCCACTGACCTCCAGAGTGATTTTGGCAAATCCTCCTCTGTTCTCTTTCTCTTATTTGAGTGCCTATTGACAGTATAAATTCTTTGGGTGTGGAGACTTGACTTCTCTGTTTATACCAGGGTAGCATAGTTGGGCTCCAGCGACAGTTTAGACATCAGTATTTCTGTAATAAAACCAGCTTATCTGGAGGTCTTTCTGGACTTTTAACCCTCCCAGCACCCCTCTGAAGCTGGCAAGTGTAGCTGAAGTTCTGCTCTGATTTGGTTGCTTTTTACCTCTGCCCACACCCCTTATCCTCTTCCAACAGCTTTATTGTTTTGCTGATGTCAAGACTGAACATGAATCCACAGGCAGGGAGATTTAAGGTTGGAAGTGAACCCTTTACCAAACCTGATAAGCTGGGTTAGCCACTGATAACCACTGGGTTTTATCAGTAGCCAGAAACTCTCAGGATGACTCACTGCTTGTTGCAGTGAATAGGGAGCACATAGACCTTAAAGTCAGAACTTTAGAGATATATTTGTTGTGTGTTCATTCTCTTCTACTTCACTTTTTGGTATAATACCATGGGATAAAAAATAATATCTAAAGACTGATATATATATATATATATATATACATACACACACACAAGTTACAAGAATAAAACCAGTCCACTTTGAAAATAGGAAAAAAAAATATGCAAGAAATAAGTCAAAACAAGGTTCACCAAATAAGGATTTTTTTTTTTTTTTAAATTTCAGGTTTCCTTAAAGCCTTTATACAGTCCCATCACACTTGCCCACCATTGCAGTAGCATTGCCCACATCTTGGAATCCTCATGTCACACAGGAGATGTGCAGCTAAAATGCCCAAATGATAAATCCTCCAGCCCACGAAGCTAAGAATTAAGGGTAAATAATTAAAGAATCTAGGAGTTATTAACTCAAATATACCTTTTCAACTTTCCATAATCACATAACACTCAGGGAAAAGAAACATTAGTAAATCTTGCAAGTTTTTCAGCCTCTTTAAATTTGTTGTGAGTTTGATGCATCTAGCTCAATGCCTGTGTCTCCTAATGTTTGTTAACTGATAACCATTTCTGTTATAAGCTTAATGCTGGAAAATTGACTTTGACGTCTATTAGCCAGCTATATCTTCAGCTCAGATGAATAATTGATTGCACGATCAATTATTGGATAGCAAAATCTGTAGTGGTTTGCTGGTTAGACAGCATGAAAATTAGTTCTATTACTGCCACCTCTTACAGCCTGTAAAATGGTACATAGAACACTTCAGCGGAAGACTTTGTATTGTATGTGGCTTGTTTATCCTACAAGTGTCTTACACAGAATTCAGAGACCTGGGTAAGGCTGGGCCTATTAGGAAAATATATGCATTAAGAGAATTATCCTTAAGGTCCTGACCCATCCTCCTGGCAAAATTCTAATCCTCAAAAAGCCTGAGTTCCCACAGAAGAACAGACCTCCACCTGGGACCAAAGATCACATTCGGGTTCAATAAAACTCTCAGCGAAACCAAATGGAAGAAAGCAGCATCTTTTAATAAAACAAAGAAAGGAGAAAATTAATTTCAGAAGAAAAATTTTCCATTCTTCAGGTCTAGCAAAAAAGCCACAAAAATGGGACAAATTCTTCAAGAGAGAAAAGCATTCACTACACTCAACTACAAAATTCCTTGGTTCTTATGACAGAGCAGATTTGTCTGACCAGAATCAAATATGCATGGACTATTGCTGGAAAGCTTCCAACACTGGAAACATGAAGTGCAAATGTTAAGATTCACGTAAGGAGGCAGCCAACTGTTAAAAAAGCAGAACTAAGCCAGTGAGCAGGGTGCACAGTAACCACACTTCCAAGCAGAGCAAGATCCAATCATTCCTTGGCCACATGTCAGCCAAGGCTCAATAAGCCCCAATACTTTGGCCGTAAGAGGATCCATAATTACACTGGGGTGAGAATCAAGTCATAGTTTTTCAAACTGCTCCAAAGACAAGGAATACATCTGACAAAAATCCTAGTGCCAGGCCACTCTCAGAGTAGAAAGACTGGAAGTTCTGGCTAGAGCCCACAGAAAAGAAATTAATCCTGGTACCCAAAAGATAATTCAAAATCTTCTGCTCTCTCTTCATCAGTCCTTGGGCTATTTGCTAACGTATCATGGTTGGAAAATCAACTGCCGTCAGTGAAACTGGTATAAGAAAAATCTTGCAACTATTTTTCCTTTACTGCAGAGTATTTTGTGAACACTCAGCTGTGAGGCCTTTTACCTGTAAGAAAAATACTTCAAATGAATTCTGCATGGCTCAGACTTCACATGGATGTGTCTAGCAGCCATCAGAGATCCTGCTTTTATAAGATGCATCTTCTACAGACTTCATGAGTGATTGAAATCAAATAGCTGGGAAAATCCAAAAGGCTAAATGGATGCAGTAACACTGGAAATGATATTTAGGACCCAGTTCAAAGGTGCTCTCATTGCAACCTGATGAAAACACCAATGACTTTCCTCAAAACAAACTGAAATAGAGGGAAAAGTTTACTTCTGGGAGCACCTTCGAAGAAATTGTCCCATGAATGAAAGACGACAATGTAAGGAATAGTCACAAAGGAGCTGCTCACAAGAAGATGAATCTCAATTCAGTCAAGTACCAAAGAACAGGATGCACACTTATGTCCATACCCACATTGGTGTTTCCCACAGGAGCTGGCTTTGGAGCTATGAGCTCACCCTATAGCTGCTGCTGAGATGAACAAAACCCCAGCATCGGTGTCCAAACACACATACACAGGTTAGCTGGAGTTACAAATTCTCAAAGCACTGGATAGTTGCTGAATTAAGCCTTAAACCATATCTGGCTTAGATAAGAGAAAAAAAGCCCACAGCCTACTGCCTTTCCACCAACTACAGGCCAACAAAGCACTTGAAGTGTTTGTCAGATAAAGTCATTTGTTACTAAGCAAGCGACAGTCACAGGGTATTCGAGTTATGGCCAGTAAAATGTTAAGATATTAATGGAAAAGATATTAATGAAGAAGTAATATCTGATTAAAATATGGGCAAAATACATGGGAGGTTTATTACAAGATGAGTTCGGCTGTTTCACCAGTTTATAGATTCTTATACTCAAAAGAGCACTAGGAATGACGGAAATGAAAGAGGCAACAATGATCCTGGAGGAAAAGAAAAAGCTGAGGGGTCAGGGTATCCCAGTGGATGACAAGATAAGGTAGATTAGTTATAATTTCTTCAAAAAGAAATTCACTAAATACTCAACAAACAGCCCTCCAAGCACAGAAAGAAAGTGGTCTTCTATTAGAATCTGTTTGTAGGAGAGAAGAATAATTGCACATCCCCTTTTTCAGCCAATAAACATCCAGGATAAAGTACAGTTTAGTGTTCTAAATCTGTAACTACATTAGTTATGTATGTAAGTCTGAGCAGAAATGATTCAAGAGGTGATGCTTTCTCAGAAATTACTCAAGATTATTAGAGGAACTTCTGTATACACATACATTTGCTTATCCAAAACATTTACAGAATTCTCTCTCATCAGCTGCAGTGTGAAAGAATTTTAGCACATCCCAAGCATGCTAAATAGCTTCAGCTACAATATATTATTATTGGTTTTTATTATTATATTTCTTAATCCATTTAATATTGTTCACTGGGTTCATGATACATGATCTCATTTCAAGTAGCTCTTTCTGATCTCCAAAGCAATTGGGACCATGGGTCATAACTCAGCTGCTCCACTCCAACCCAATTCCAAGGAGATGGGCAGGGCCTGTGACTGCCAGACAGACATCATGGCCAAGGGCCACCAGCAAACCCATGGCTGGAAAAACATGCTGGGAAAAGTAAAGGATTTAGCAAAAGGCAAAACTGAACCTTGTCCTTCTATACAGCTTCATTGGCAAATCTACCAGCTGCTGCAGGCAAACAACTACATCTGGAGCAGTTAAACTCTCAAATTTCACTTTTCCTTTACCGAATCAGCAGCCAAATACCAATGGCTGTGTCACGCACCTCGCTCCTGCCCTCTACTGAAGGAAAGCAGCGTGTTAACTCCACTGCAACATCACCTGGCTCTTCCTCTTCTGGTACTCTGGAATTTCACATAGAGCAGGCAGAAAACTTGGCTTCCTAGGCTGCCTGCAGCTTGCATTTTTCAGCTCCTAAAGACCATGTTATGGTCTCCTGCACTGAAACTGGATGTTGCTAAACAAAAGGAAATCTCATTCTGCCCCATCAGTTTGGATCACACTGTTTTCGTTTTCCAGTCAGGACTTTTCCCTGTTATTCCAGTGGAGCCAACTTTCCCCTTTTGTCTCAAAATACTTCAATTCAGATTCCAAATTAGCAACCAAGTACTCTCTACGATGACCTGTACCATCTGTAGGATAGATAAAGCAAAGTTCAAGACACAACAGTCCTCATACTTTTGTAACCCTGTGAAAACTTTTGATTCTGGGTAAATCAATTACTTAAAAAGGATTTATAAACTATAAAACAGTTACAATGAAGTTACATATACTTTTCTTAGTGTATTAGTTTTAATTATTTATCTACAGAAGTATACTTGGGTTTGGACAAAAATACCTTCTAACACTTATTTCAGACATGTAAATAGATGTTACTTAATTTCTATTTTACAACAGAATAAAATTAAAATCATTCCTTCAAAAAAGATGTTTTCTTTAAGAACACATACCCCAGTTCTAAATGGGATTTCTATTCATAAATTTGCTTCCTCAGGCCAAAGATCAAAAATTAGTGATGGTCCACATCATACAGAGCTTTAAAAAATGTCACATTCTTTCATTTTCAGCATAAGAAATGGGCAACTTGTTCAGGGCAAATACTTGTTTGAACTGAGGATTTTATTATTAATCTCTGAAGACTGCTGAATTTAGGGTCACAGTAAGGGTTGATTAGGTACAAGGTGCACAAAGCTCTCCTCTGTCAATGCTATTGAATGAAGCAAGTAATTTAGATTCAGAATTGGTCTTGGATTGAAGCTCACTCCATTACCGACCATTTTCAATTTCAGCTATACAATAAACATCAAGCTCAGCAAGGAAATTAGTACATTTGGTAATGTATTGGGAGAGATGGGTGGGTCTCTGACAAGATGACACTTATCACCAAAGCTTCAGTTAATGAAACCCTTGAGTGGTTTCTGCGTTTGACATATTTTGACATTTTTTGAAATCACATCCAGCGGGTTTTTTTACCCCACAATGTTGTTCTTTATGAGAAAAAAAAAAATCTAGCTATCTTTAAAATGAGTACTGAGTACTGCAATATTATTGGAAAAAAATTAAAGAGACTGCACTGAAGGCAGGGGGGAAGAGAATCTGGCTTTCTTGAAATGCAGAAAGTAGAGCAGAATGCACAGTATTTAAACGGAGGAGATGCCAACGCTAACGCATTTTCAGAAGAGAGCTTAGATTTCAACAGGCACATTTGCTCTTAGTGTTTGCTCAGAAAATGCCATAAACTGTAATGGGAAGTCTGTCTTTAGTGTGACTGCAGAAAATGTTTAAACTTAATTTGTTCACTGGTATTTTTAACTTATCCACACAAAAATTACCATAAAGCACTATAGTAGATTTATCATTAATGGGATTAAAACGATAAATTCTATTATAACCTGAACAGGCAAAAGAAGTTTTCCTGGGTTACTTTCACAACAGAATTGGTTTATTTTTGTTTAGTGTTGTGTTCTTAATTTTTATTTGTTTGAAATAATGAGAACAAAGAAGATGATAACTGGTTATAAATCTTGAGCAAACTTACTGTACAAAAGACACCAAAATAAGTGCAAAAATTAAAGCAAATTAGGACACAGAAAGGGAGAAAGAACAATTGCTGGCCTAAAAGTAGCTCTCTCGAGTTGATGACCCAAAAACACCACAATAGCCCTCAGATCACTTTAAATGCTGCTTTGTAGCAATGTGGCACCTACAATGTATGACTAGAATTAAAAAGGGTCAGAAGAGACAGAAGACTTAGAGATCACTAATTCTGAGCAGTTTGATATTTACTCTTTAGCTTTCCTGAAAGCCGAGGGAAATTATTATGGATTCATATATTTCAATCTCACACAGCTCTATTATTGTTCATTTTTTCATTCAGAGCTGAGAGAACAATTAAAACAAAAAATACAAAGCAATTTAAACAGGGACATTCCTGAACTCTACTAGACCTACAAGGCAACACTTAGAGCTCCAGTTCCTATCCGGGTGGTCCCTCCCAAAGACTTTTTTCCAACACAAGTGGGAGGTCACCTTGAAGATTTCAGGGACAGGGATTGTATTGTACAGGATACATACTCCTGAAGAGTTGCATTGTGTTGCAATGCAATTTTTATTTAAAACCTTGCCCTCCCCATGCCTCTGCTCTAAGCATTTCCCTTGCCTCCCTCAGTCAAAGTTTAAGGTAGCAGAGCAAGTACCATGTGTATTTCTGCCCTCTTGAAACCCTAAGGCAGGGAAAATAGAAAAAGATATCTTCTGAACCAAAGAAATCCTGTATCACAAAGGAGTTAATGATTATTTCTCTAGCTTTAGAGGATTTTTTTGCTTTGTTTTGTTTAAACTGGAATAGTTTCCCACAAATACTGTGACCAAAATCTGCCATATCCTACTGCTTCTTTGGATCTTTCTGACCTTGTTTCAGTTTACATTTCAAGATGAGCTCAAGCTACTCAGGCTGCAAAATACCAGTATTATTAATATTTAAGTCTTAGCTTCACCCAGAATATGCACTGTTCCAAGCACAGTAGTATAATAGCCCAGATTATTCTAGGATTCCAGAAAGTTCACTTACAAGCAGACCATGTGCTCTACCCAAGATGTGTAATGTGTAAAAAGCCAGGAGGAATCCCAGTGATAATTCAAGTAGTCCCAGGTCTGCATTTCAGCATTGGAGATGTTTAAACATAGATTCTGTAATTTGACCCACTATTTTCAGGCAATAGAGGTTTGAAAGAAAAAGGTATCACATGGTTGGGGTGTTTTATCTTATATATGTTTGAATAATCAGAATAAGAAGAATTCAACATTTTACTGGGCACTTGGAAAAAATGGAACTGAATAAATAGTTCACATATCATCCTGCAGTCTCAAAGCAGGAGTGCTTGCACCCACACATTTTATTCTAGAAAGTTTTAAAAATTAGATTTGATTTTTCAAATTGCAGGGAATATGATCCCAACAAACAGAAGTGTTTAACTACTGTACTACACAGTGTGATGTGTAATTATTTTCTGACAGTATTTAGCAGAAATCTGGCTAGTTTTCATACTTTTAACTTGTAGAAAACATTTAGCCTGTTCCAGTAATAAAGATGCCTCTCAGTATATTACAGATAGGAACTCGCATACTGAACAATCTTGTTCCGTCAAGCAAATTTTCATAGTAGGAAAATTTTTGTACAGCCTCAGTTATAAAATGCTTTTTGATCCTGCCGAGACTTAATACAAACTGCAGTGACTGTATCAGAAATAAGATCAAACTAAGCAACTTAATTCCCTGCCTTATTACATTTTTTCTGCTAATACAGAGCCAAGTCTCCAAATTTTATTTAGTAAGTACTCAGTCTTAAGTCAAGGTCTTTCATTATCATTGCCCAAGTAACAGATGGTTTGGTTACAAAACAAGATGGTATTCAGTGATATCAAACCAGTAGCAATCTGTCACACCACTTTCTATTCTCTGTGCATTTGCAGGCACTGGACTGGCTGAGCCTACTCTCAGTTTCTCCTGACTTACAAAACCAAAGACTCCAGACTTGCTTGTCTGGAGTGCCAGGTGCTGGAAATACCCCTCTTCATTCCATTGCAGGAAAGGGATAATATTTATGGTGTTTTTCTGCACCTCCATTTCCTCTTGCTTTTTACCAAAGGCCACTTCTTTGGCATATCTTCATCTGTGATGGATTTCTGACAGATTATCTCAAGCCATGCAACCTATCTCTATGCAAGAAGGACTTCTTTTGGACTCCGTCATACCGCTAGTGGCCTCTCTGCTGGAGATCTTCTGGCCTTTCACCTCACTCAGTAACTGATTATGCATCTGGCACAGGTTCCTCCCTAATTGTCCTTCACAGCATGAACTACTGTCCTATTCTGTCTCTCACTGCAGCCCATCGTTTCCCACTATTAAAGAACATACAAATGTAGGCAGGACTGGACAATTACTTTCCTCATGCTTCCAGGAAAAAAAAAAAAAAAAAGAAATTTTAATTGAAAAACTGCAAGAAGAAAGTAACTGACAGATTTTTAACAGTTTTTCTAGAAAGTTGATATTTTCTGCAGTATATTTCATTTTGGTGAGAGTCCAATTTTCTGTTTGGGCAGGTCAGGGGGAAATCAACCAGGTATTGTCACCATTTATAACCTACAAAGTCATATGTACTTTTTCTACATGGCTTTTTTTAAACTGATGCAGAAATAAAGTTTACTAGAGTACTTATTGTTTTTTTTAAAGTTTAAAACAGGTAGCCTGCTGAAACCCCAGGCTGAACACCCCCTCTTTGTTCCTTTTGAGATTAACAAATCGGTGACCCATAAAACAAGGTTGCTTGAACCCAGATAGGGGAAACCAATTGTCACCTCTTCTTCCAGTCCCCAGAGAAAAGATTCTACATGGAAGACAGCCAAAGGTCTTCTGAGAAACAAAATGGTAAAAGAAAATGTATAACTAAGTTCTGATATTCCTTATCTTTGTTTTCTGTTAGAAGCAGGTAAAGAAGCAAACCCTCAGTTAAGCACAAATTTACAAAGATATATATAAAAAACAAGACCTATAAAAAGCATTTGGGCAAAATGTTTGGTTAACTTCGGTTCTGATCACCAACAGGAGACAACAAATAAAATATTCCATTTTATTTTTAGGGATTTTTTCCCCCTATTACTTCCCTTGTCAGCCTTGTTCACTGTAAGAAACCAACAGCATAAGAAGTCCAGGTGAAGCAGGGGCTAGGAGCCAGCAAGGGAATATTGAAAGAATCAGGAAGAGCAGACATAAGTTCAGGAGAGCCTCCTGGAGGTACCTCCCACATGACAGACACAGATGTCTGAAGTACTCTCTCATTAAGCCATTGACAATTACCAAAGCCATGAGACAACTGACAATATGACCATCTTTGATAATTTGTGATAATTGACAATATAAGGGTTTCCTAAAGGATTATGATGAAGTAGATTTCCTTTTAAGATTTATATGTGTTTTCTTGATGGACGTGAATTTTATAACTCAAAAAAGCAATTAGGCTCCTTCCAATCACCCATTGACAGAATCTATCCCTTTACACCTGAATGCCTCTTCAGTATCATCAAAAGCACTGAAACCCACAGGGTTATAAATGATGCACTACAAGAGTGTTCCATTAATCAATATAAAAAACTAAAAATCCAAAACAGGATTCCCCAGCATTGGCACAAGGTACCTCTAGCATAAAGAAAATTCTAAACAATATCTGAGCTAGCTGAAAGCATAGAGATCTTTCATATATATTCTTTTTTCATAGTTTGTTATGTTAGTGAAAAAATGAAAATTTTTATCTACTCTAAAACCTTGTTCCTCTGAAAAACAACTCCGCAAAGAATAATGAGCAGATGACTCCTTTGAAAGACAGTGTCCTTAGTTCAACTGCGTAGACTTGGTGTCCACTGAATTTCACAGTACTCAAAGGTTTACTATAAAAGCTTTTTTCAGAAATAAGTTCAAGGTTGCCTTTTTCTCCCTACTTTAAACCATTCTTCTAACTCCAACTAGTATCTCTAATATCTCTTAATGCCTCCCCTTTGACACCTCCCCAAATGCATCATTTTTCTCAATCACTCTAATGAAAGACTTTTGACACCCCCATTCTCTCTCTGTTCATGATTCTACTTTGACTATAAGTTCTTCAGGTCAGGGTCTATCTTTTTCTTCTGTATTTGTACGTTATAATAAAAAGGGCCTGGATTAATAGCTAGAGCTTCAGACACCGATATAGTAAAAATACTAATAATTCTTGTAATAGGTTTCAGGTTTCTGATAATGAAGTTTTAACTTTTAGTAGCCATTGTGAGCTTTCTGATCACCCTGGCACTTCTTAAAACTGTCCCAAAAACGTATATTTAGAGAGACTACGACCTAACACAACATGTTAGTGAAGCTGGGCCTTGCATTTTCACATGGGTTAGAAAGTGAAGACTACATTAATTACCTGGTGTGGTGAATTAGTGTCCATTTTATCGGTATGTCTGAAGATGAGACAATCAGGATGGAAGAATTAGAGAAAAAGACGACAGAAATATAAGCAATTATTTTGCTGTTTACAGGAATCACTAAGTGAGACTTGCATTCAATTAAAACATTGTCTTCACCCCAGTCTTTATTTCATGCAGCCTCATGCAAATAACAAATATATGGCTACGATTGATAAGCACCAAATCAAAGTCTCCTCAGTATTAATGATCAAGTTTGCTTCATGTTTATATCTTGCCTTTACCACACAAATTTTTAAACTGCAAGTGTTTAAGACTCCCCTCCTATCTCCCTCAAACTGTTCGAAGTTATGAATCACTTCCAAGTTTTCTGAAACTTTTCTTCATATGTTCAGAAAAATAAATAAATAAATAAATATTTCAATATGTTTCAATGTTCAAGCAATTTCTTTCCACTAAATGCTTTATACTCACACACATTAAGGTACATACATATACTCAGTTTTAACAAATAAATTGGATATCTAAGGAAAGAACATATCATTCATTGCATCACCTGAGTATAAAAATAAGAAAAAGATGGAGAAAGGTGCAAAAAAAAAAAAAAACCCTAGAAAGCAAATGTTGTTTTCCTATTTTCTAACTGAACTGTTAAACAACACACTGAATCCAAAACTCTGTGTACATACACCACTGACTTAACCTTGCTGTTAGAATCTCATCCTTCACAGTTTGTAGCTTTTTATTAAAGTTAACAATATAACCATTATACATGGGTTGTTTGCTTTTAGCAGAAAGAAAAACGTGCTTGTGTTTAATTAGGTTTGACTGTAAATGGTTGCAAGTAGACTGTGAAGTGCTCATTGTAGAGGATGTGATGTAGGAACATGGCAGTCCCACTTTTGCTGCTGTTATTGTTTGTCTGGAGACACCTTTCCGCAAGACTAAATTCAACATGACAGGGTGTCTGTCTGCACTGTGACATCTGTATCACTGCAATAGGCAAACCCCCAGAAATTCATTTTAAAATTAAAGCTTAAAACATGTAGAATAACATGAATCAAGGAATACAGACATATTTTTTAAAAGTCTCTTGCTTTTCTGAATGTTTCTTTAGAATATTAAAATTATATCCAAATTTTTTTCCATTGGTTGAATAATTTTCATCTACTCTACAATACTTGTATCATGAGCTGGACAAATAACTTATTCTCCAGTTTCTGGAAATGCAATTTTTTTTCACTATTTTAACATTATTATGTAAACTAAATATTAGTATTTGATTATATATCATAGATTTTGCTTCAAATTTGAACTTCTTAAACTGTGTTAAATAAAATAATCCAGTAATTTAAAAAAAATCATATGTATTTTTTAAATACTTCAATCTTTTCAATGAGCAAATACCTCAGTGTAATAGATAAATCTGTGAAAATATCTAAGTGTCACTGAAACTACTGCCCGTTTTTCAATTTTCACTCATCTCTCTCAGTTTGGTACTTCTCCTTTCAGGGCTATGCCTGTACTATATTTCTTATTTCAATGCTCTTGTGCCACAGTAAACAGCTAGAAGACATTCAAGGTATGAAGATGGAGGCAATAAATCTTTACATCAGTAATGTCCCTATCCCAGCCTCCATAACATCAAGTCTCTTGGTAGCCTTTGCCATTGGCACATATTCACTCTGGCCCTGTAACTCAGCTTGCTGTGGCACCTTGAGTGACAGATGTGTCAGGTATGACTCAGAGTGCAGTCAGTTTAAGTATGGTTCATTAATTTGACATAAATAACTTCTCATAATCAGAGATTTTTAGGAAAAAAAAAGTGATGAAACTGAAGGACACATGGATGAAAAATAGGTGTCAAAATAAGACAGGGTTTAGTGTCTCACATGAGGAGAAATTCATTTTAACTTTCAAACTACTTAGTAAAGGTCTTACAAAAATCTTAGGATACAGAAAACACTAATCTTTGAGACTTAAATAACAAAAAAAAATATTTCCCCAAGTTAAGCCCAAGTGTCCATTTACAGATGATTGTGCCCATTCTTCAGCCTCTTCCATTATAACCCAGTCAAATTCAATTCTTGGTATTGTACTTCCCTTGATACAGAGAAGGGTCAAAAACTATTTTGTGTCTACTTCCTTCCTCTACAAAAATCTCTGGAAAGATTTTATTTCAACTTTCAAATAAACCATAAAACATTTTAGGTGTGAGCAGAAACCAGTTGAGCAATATTTCTTAAATGGTTCAAATTTTGCAAGCTTGAAGGAGATGAAAGCAAGGTGCTACAATGGCAACTTGCAAACCCTACATTCTTAACTATCATTTATAGGGCTCATTACAGTTAAGAGTGAGTTTTATCCCATTGTTCCACTAAACAGTGGAATAACCTTCTATAAAGGGTTATATGAGATCAATAGCAGGGAAAGGACTTGAGATAGGAATAGAAATTAGAGGGAAATCTTTTCAGCTGAGTTAGATAATTTCTAAGATTGAAAGATATGGAATGAAAGATAATGAAAGATATGGAATTTATTTAAGAATCAACAACTAGTTCTATTTGTCTGTGGATGTTGCTCTCCAATAACCTCAATGAATTGGAATCAATACTAGTGAGAAGGTTTAAACCGACATATTTGAGATTTCTCCTCTTCCTTACATTTATTTTATTTTCTTTACTTGGTATACTTTAAAAGGAGTATTATCTAGTGAAAAATTGTTGCTTCTCAACTTTAGATATACTTCAGTTCTCACTTTGAAATA
The DNA here is from genome assembly GCF_000691975.1 of Corvus brachyrhynchos. Taxonomy (NCBI): domain Eukaryota; kingdom Metazoa; phylum Chordata; class Aves; order Passeriformes; family Corvidae; genus Corvus; species Corvus brachyrhynchos. The sequence continues at coordinate 3,802,842 of NW_008236696.1, read as the reverse complement.
AATTAGGAAATGTAACTCTATTATATTAACAGTATTTAAGAATTACATTGTAATTGTAAATACTTCCTCCATCTCGATGCTAATAAATCACTCACAAGAGTCTTTAACCAGACTTCAAAATGTCTCCCACTGATGAAGGGATACAAGTTTATAATAAGATGACCTAACCTAAGAACTAAGGGGTGTATTTTTATATTTATATATGAATATTTTTTTAATTTAAATTTTTCAGACTTGTTCAATTTTTCTTTAATAAACAATATAGTAAATCAGAAGAATAAAATGATTAGAATTTCTGATTCCATTTATTATCAAAATATAATTATTTACATTTTGAGCTATAGGTTAATGAATGAATGATCCATACTTTAACCTATTTAAAGGTTCCAGTTATTGTTTCTGTTTTTAAGGTAGACCATGCATAGCTATGTTTATCAAATAATTCCGAAACTCTATCCTATTCACTTTTTTTAATGAGGAACATTTATGAAAGAGATGCTTGCTGATCTTGTAAACAAAATGGCTCTTGTTCAAAAAAAGTGAAAAAAGTTACCCTCGTATCTGTTTTCACACTCTAAATTTTGAATCATGGAATAGACATCTCATCGTAAAAGACAGTATTATTATTTTAATAGCTTTTTATAGAGAATACAAAAATTGGAATCTAACTTCTGATTTCTTTGTAATTACAAATAAATTCATTTTTAGGTTAAAATACAGAAAAAGAATGCCTATGCAATCATAATTGCTAAGCGTGTGCTTATGTTATGCAATGTAGAAATAAACAAACCAGTATTTTGAACAGGTGGACCTTTAAAAAGGATTCTTAATTATTCTTATACTGTTAAAATTATTTCAATTTTGCATCTCAGCAGATACACATTTGTACAGCAGAAGCAGGTGTTCATCAAAAAGAGATGGTAAAGAGATACTGCAGCCTAGGCTTGAAACCCCGCCTGCATGGTGCAGTGAGAGATAAATGAGGAAAAATCCTGCAAAACATCTCTCTCTACACTTCAGAGGGAGATTACACCTTTTTAAAAAGGCAAAACACGCAGTTCAATTACTTATTGTCTTGGCATGTGGTTGTGATGAAAGAAAGAGTCTTAAACATCAATAGAGCTAAACTAACTTCCCAGATGGGCTTCAGAAGAGGGAACCCTTCTGCAATCCACCTGCACATAAAGCTACTTTCTTCTATTAGAAATAAAACACATGTTTCCCAACCCCTCCATTCAAATCATCCCTTTATCTTACATGGATGTTTGATATGCACCTCCTTGTCTTTACACTTACCAAAAAGAAAGAGGAAAATCTTGTAGAAATAAAAAGTTATTGTCCATGGGATTACTTCAATGAATGCCCCATCTATTTAGATTCTAAGCCTCAGTGTAATGTTTATTGTAAATATATTTTTAATTTAATGCAAAAGATACACCATTTTAGATTTATCACTGAAAATAACCAGTAACAGTTGCAAGAGGCAAAGTGGTGAATTCATCAAACACCCATATACCCATGTTTTAGTATTTGACCAGAACCTGCTTTATAATTACCTGTAGTAAATTGTTCCTGGAACCCTGAAAAATCCAAATTACTGTTCTAAATAAAACAAAGTTATTTACTAATGTGTTCAACAGGTGTAATCTGAGACATGGTGTGCACTGGTATAGATACCACAAGTGAAATGTGTGCATGAAACCAAACAAATTGCCAGAAGCTCTAAAAGCTTTATACTTAAAAATTCATCCTTAACCTTAGCAAGCTTTCTGATAATTTATGGTAGACATGATGATATGAGAGATGTTTCCAACCCTCTTCCTGTTGTCCTGCAGCCTGAATCTGCTACTCTAGCTGTTCTTATTTGAATACGAAACATGTAGGACATTGTTCAAATCACAGTTTTACAGCCCTCAGTAGGTGAATGTGGAATGACAGGAAAACCTTCTTATGAAAAGAGCCAGGAAGAAAATTACACTTCTGTTTAAATGAACATTTCTTTGTGAGCTTTCAGATTCAATACAGAAGTTCTGGAGCAAAGTTCAATATGTGCACCAGTAGCCTGCAATTGCAAGATGAACTTGTATGACATTACTGCTACAGGTGGCCACCAAAAAGGGAGAAAAGAAACCTACTTTATGCAATGCCTAAAAGTAAAGCAATTTTTTCTGTTAATTTGTTATTGGTTACTTATATGATATTTTATGCATTGTCAGAGTTGGCCACTAGAAACCAAATCTTTACAATTTGAAGTTTGCACTGTAAGTGAAATGACAGACAGGTTAGGTCAGATCACCTCATGTTTGTACACAGAGACTATTACTGTTGTTGACACACTAAATGGAAAGAAACCAGTTTGAATTTTACATTTCAAACTAGTTTGTCCTGAAATCAGTGAACATGAACACTACTGAGGGGTGGAAAAAAGGAAAAGCAATACTTTCCATTGTATACATAATTATTATAACATAACCCCCCCTCAACTCTAGTGCAGGTACCAGGAATGTTTTACTCTGCAATTTTGAGCTTATCTGCATGAGCTGCAGCCTCGTGTTAAAGAGGAGGTCTGCAATAATCAATGAGATTCAACCCTCAAGCTCTAGACAAGATGCCAACACAGCCCTCAGTTGGGCAAAATTTGGATGCCCTTGATTTAAGCTTTCTAAGCCTCTACAGTTCCAGTTCAGGAGATTAATGTAATTCCCGTAGCTCATACTCCTCAGAAGATATTTTATGTTTGACACTCACCATATTATTAATAGAACTGTAGAAAACTCAACTGTCTTGGTTCTCCCTGTTTCAGGGAATGAAATAAACTTTTACACAATTCTCATTAAGCAGAACTGGAGAGATGCCAACAATTTACTCTTGCTTAACAACTGAACTTATTAGTGGTAGCATTTCACGGATGGTACGTTAGTGTACACCTACACTCAGATAATGCAGCTTGCTCACTGTGCCATCAGTGTAAATGGGAGTGGGAAACTTCTCCCATATCTATCTGCTCCTCAGGACAGTCTGGTTGGTTTTCCTTCATTGGTGCAGACAAACATGTGTTACACTCCTGCTTGTCCAGCTCCTTTCTTCCATTCTAATATTGATAAAAATATATTTCTAAGTAGCTTTCCCATGGTTTTTCAGCTTTTCACACTGGTATCCAAAGCTGTTATGGGCAAATTTAGTTTTTTGATTCACTTGGTAACAATCCGCATTGCCAGCCAGCAAATTGAACTCTAGTGGTAACCAGACAACAGATGGATATTTTCCTTATATTAAGGTTGTTGGGCTGGCAATCCACACTGCCCCTGCTTGGTGGCCATGTCTGTTTCTGACCATGAATCCCAGTCTTCAAATAAGCTGGCCCTTCTACACCATCAAGTTCATATTTAAAAAAATAAAACAAAATAAAGCAACAAAATTCCTGCTTTTAAAAAAAGTTTGAGTAGTGCTTTTAATCAGCAGAAATTATGGTAGTAGTTCAATAAACATCAAACCAGAGTAACACCAGTTACAGTACATTGTTATACTACTACTCATCTGGTACATAAATGAGGAAAAAAGCAAACCAACAATGCCAGCCAGTGTTGTGCATTTTAAACCATGTGTGTGATAGAATAGTGGATGAATATCAACCCATTTTTAAAAGAGTTTCTTAATCAATACATTTATGTTAATGGGAAGCTGCAAACAGCCTCCCAAATATCAATTTGAAACAACAACTGTAATTTCAACTATTGTGATTAAAAGAGCTTGGCCTTGTACTCTTCAGAAAATAACTAAATCTTATATTGATGAATTTGAACTTTAAAATATTCCCATCTCTGCTTATGGCTGAGGTTATTGAGAGTCACCCACTGTAATAAACAAACAGTCACTGAAGTCTACTGGCTGGAGAGATGCAGTGGCTACAAATGCTGTTCCTCTGCATTATTCTTGCTCAGTGCACATGTAACTAAAACAAGCAGCATCTACATATCTTTAAAAAATCCTGATAGATCAGTATCTTCCACATGCCCAGTTTCCTAGCTCCCCACCATTTTCAGAAAAATTGCTTATTCTGTAATAAGGCTGCACACCATATGAAATGAAAAATGCTATTTATGAATATTATTGGATAGTTTTGAAAGTACTTTCTTGCTTTGTACGTAATGGTACGAAAGGCCGTGAACATCGCAGAAAGTTGTGAGTAAATTTAACTGACATTTTGCTTCAGCACCTTTAAAACAATTCACTGGAAATCTTCTTAACAAGTGCTCTGCTCTCAGTCACCTGTCACTTCTTGTTTTAATCAAATGGCAGAAGTTGAATTTAAAAAAGAAAAAAAAGAGCACTAACAACCTAACCAATACCTGCTGATTTCACAGCTGTAGCAGTTAAGTGGCTTGGAAAAACCCAGCCTACCAACAGACGCCTTGCATTCACCAGATGTTCCTTTATTTGCCAAATCTCTCATAATCATTCTGCCTTGGCCATTCTCTTCAATTTGTTTGGTTTCCCTTTCCCTAGGTGTTTTTTCTAGGTATACTTGTAGCTGTGCTGATTTCAGATTAAAAAATTCCTTCTCTTTGTGCAAAGAGAAACTTCCAAGTTTTCTGTGAATAATTTTCATCATAACAGAGGAAAGCCTCTGGTCTGGAGTTTATGCCTATTTCTGGTTTTCTATGGTTTAGTGTTCTGGCAGTCTCTCAAGTGGCTTGTTCCAAGCTTCATGTATCCGATAAAGTCTCCCCGTTTCTTTGGATGATTGATGATCTCAAGAGCCTATTTCTGGGTTTAAAAAAAGCAGCTTAATCTCCGGCTATTTTTAGGAGCCCAAAAGTGTAGCACAAATGTTTCACACTGACAGGGACATTCCTTTTCCTTTGCCCATTGAGGAGCTGCTCAGAAGACTCTGCTGATCAGCAAAAAGAAGAAATGAGGCAACAGCCAACAGCAGAAACAACATGCCAAAACCTGAAGTGGAATAGGGCTTGGAAGCCTTCTACAGCAAAGAGAAAGTAAGTATGGGTCAACCTCCCCTTTTTTAGAGTATCTGATGAAACGGAGAAAGAGACACTACTGTTTTTCTGAGATGTAATGGGTTTTAAAAGATTTAAAAATTGAGGAAGGAAAGAAGGAAAAAAGAATGGAACAAGGTTTTAGGGAAGTTTTAGGTTAGTTAAAAGTGACGAATTCACAAATCCATGCATTTGCTAGAGTTCCATCTGTACAGAGTTAGTCACATCTACAGGTACGGGAAGCAATTTTGTTTCCATTACAGTGATCTTTGGGAGCACTTTTAACTTAGAAATCAGTCTCCAAACTTAACAGATTCTTTCTTTGCTCAGTAATTAGGCATTTTAATATCCTTATTTGAAGTTATTATATTTTTCTCTCTTGTAGTACCTTGTTGCTCAAAGGTGCTAAAGAGTATTGCAAAATAAAACCATATGGGAAATAGCTTTAATCTTGCTTGATGAAAATCTTACTGTACACTACCCTTCATTCTAAATGAATCTATTGTATTATGATTCTTCACTTTCATTCTGCTATTTGTCACGAACAATGTCAACTGCTTGAGGAGACAACTTTTCTTAAAGAAGTTACACACCAAAAGTTGCACTGAATGTTATTGGTCCGTGAGGGATTGTAATGCCATGTTGCTGTTGAAAGAAATCACACAAGAATCTAGAATCCTGTTTATGGACTGCTCCTTAGCCAGTGGGTTCCTTAATAACATTATCATGTTTATAATAACATAGATAAATGTACTGATTAGACAATTATATTGTATATTTGCTTTTAAAATGAAGTATGCATTTGAAAATCTTTTTTATAATTTTGATGGAGAAGACTCTTTTGCCTTGTGCATGCATACTATAGATGCTGGTTAGTTTTGATGTAGCTTGTTGTAATTTTGCTGCTGCTTTAAAGAAAGTATTATTTAGCAGAATCTTAATTACACACACTTCTAACCTTATAATGGCAAGGGTCAATTAATTTTACCCTACAGCTTATAGGATCCATGCTTGTTAAATAAATAAAATGGAAAAAAAAAAAAACACTGAGTTGATTTGAAAAGGGAAGTGGCAATATAGCCTCATAAGGCCAATAAAATTACAGCTAATCCTTCTGGGAATCCAAATGGCAATAAAGTGAAAGTGAGTACAGATTAACACATTGTAAATCCACTTACTACCCAGCAATGTTTACGCAAGGATTTGCCATTGCCTGTTACCATTCGATCAACATTCAATTGCACCGTTTGCCAAGATTTTACTGAAGAGGCTACTTCTATTTCCTACAAATATAATTCAATTCCTTGAAGACCCCAAACATGTTTTAATCAGGGGTAAGAATACGTACTGACACCCTCTGGATGACAGGAAATGGGTGGGCTTCTAGGGTTTCATACTGATGACTTGGAATACGAACAAATACCGAAATATCTAAGGAAATCCTTCAAATGCTTCTGTGTGTTAATATTCCTGAATTTGAAAGGCGGGGGAGTGCACTTTTCCTGTGCACTTTTTAAAAGCTCTTTGCTTGAGTCCAAACCAGCTTTTTCCATACTGCTCGCTTATAATACAAACTGCACTCACATGGAGGCCAACAGCCAGCAAAAACATATTTCCATTTTAACGCCTTTAGATGATCAAAGCATCAGCTTAATATAATCAGCTCAAATCCATTTACCAGTGAGCCTACCACTGTGCCCAGGGACTGTTTTCCTTTCCAGCCCTATCTATTCTGGAACAGGTGCTATAATAGTAAATTAATTAGTCTGTGGAGATGCACCTTGTTCTCCATCTCCACAGGCCTCTTGTGGGTCAGGGCCTTGAGGAAAATGCCATCTGGGCAGAGTTTCCCCCAGAGAAACAATCAAAGCCTACAGATTGCAGACTACAGAGGAGGGTTCATATGACAATTAACCTTATTAGTCTTTTTTTTAAATGGTTGATAGTGTGTCAATGTGTTGGCTCTATAAATAATCTGCTTCTCAAAATCATCATTGCAACTGATTCAAAGAAATTACTCCTATCTAAAAATCCTCCCAAAAAAATACAGGTCTCCTTACACTGAAAATATAAACAAGTCTTGAATAATAACTTACAAACATAGAAAGCCATCACACTAAAGTACTTAAAACTTTAACATACTTTGAAAGACTGACAATTTTTACTGTGAAAAATTTTATACAAACCCTGAGGGACTTCTGCTGTTAATCATTTTGGTTCTCTCTTTCCACCACGGTTTTGCCCAATATCCAATTATCAGCAGAATCAAAACTAAATTCAACACATTTCACAAGGGATATCAACATTTATCTTGGTAAGTATGGTGGGTATTTAAGGTTTAACTTAAGGTCCTAGAGTCTAGGGGGGAATATTAGATTTGTGGAATTGTTTTCACAAACAGCATTGTAAAACAAATGAGAATTTAAAAATCTCAAATGGAAAGTGACAGGAAAGCAAGGTCTCTATACAGTAAAATTATTTGCATGTTTTCATTACAAGTTTGGCACACAACAGAAATTAAGATGACATCAAGAAGGGCATAAAGTTTAACATTTCACACCATTAAAATACAAAGTACATGTAAATTTATAAATACAAGGTGACTAAGATTATATTTCTAATGCATGACTTCGATGAAAAACTTCTTCAAATGTAGTTTAGTTAGATAAAAACCACTATATTTGTATCATAATAAGAAACAAACCCAAGTGGTTAATTCCTTTAATGTTTTGATGACTTCTGACACTGCTACAAAACAATTTTCATAAAGAGAGTTTTATTCTGTTTGCTATGTCTAAAATTTGAAAAATATGTGATTTTGATGGTCAGTTTGTCCTTATTCCCTCCACACAGAAGTTTTCAACGTGAACATCTAATGAGTTTTCATCTAGACATCTAATTTTTTAAAAAATTAAATTCCATATTTTTTCAAGGAATTGGTCAAGGAAAATTTGTTAACATGAAAGGCATAGAAATAAAGTCAAAGCAGACATTCATTGAAACGTAATTCAAGTATTCACTAATCTGTAATCAGCACTGTTAACAAATGCATTTTACTATACCAGACAATATTTAATTTAAAACAAAACAGCAAAGGACAATTACTTAAATTTCGGAACACCATTTACTACCAGAATTCTTTCAAGTACTGTCTCAACTGTCTACACCAGTAATAGTAGTTACTTGACGTGCTGTGCATGTAATTGCGCTTTTCATTGTATGTATTTCCATAAAAAACTTCTTGAAGAGATAGCAAAATTTTTAGCCTTCAGTCTAAGTATTTCTAATTTTAAGTTTTCCTAATTTTCTCACAGAGGTGAGGAGAAGGTGCAATTTAGGTTGAATGGGTAGGATGTTCAACTGGACAGTGGAAAAACACCTACAGTTACTTTTCATATAAAATCAAAATGAAATCATAATTAACAAGTACAAATATTACATATTTCACTGAAGAAGTCTCATTCATAACTGCAAGAATCCCTTCCTCTGTACATCATTGAGTTGAAGGGATGGGCAGAGCAGGATGGAAGATTAACACAAGAGACACACTGAGGGAGCTCAGTGAAGCAGTCACAGGACATGAAATGCGATGTGTGCACTCATTGAAGCAGCTGAAAAAATGAGCTACAAGGCACTGCATTCACTGACACAAGGGCAGGAGATGAGATGCACTAAAGGGACGAGCAAAAGCCCTCAAGCACTTTCCTCACTAAAACACACAACTCTCCCTCCCTTTTATTGTCTCCTCCCAAATAAAATACCCCAACAAAATAAATGACATTGAATTTCCTACTTGTCACTATTGGTGTTTTTTTTTCAGATCAGGAGAAAAAAACATGTTCAAAAGATAATAACAAGTCTTATTCTGACATACTTGATCGCAACATGCTGGAATGACAATTTGCATGCCACAAGAGATGTTTAGCACATCAGTATCACTGAATTCAGGTAGTACAACCCACAAGTTCACCTATTTTTTTTTCGAGGTGTCAGCACCTCCCCTATCCTCTGTCTCTAAAAAGATAAAAGACCTGCTGCTACATACACCCCATGTACTCCAATAATGATAGAACATTTTAGATTAACCATTTTCACAAGAATGGGAAAGAAAAAATAGCAGTATTTTCTTAGATCTATACCAGGTCACGATAACAAACAGAACTCACAAGTCTCAGAGACTCAGACCCTAAAGGAACCTAAATTTACCTACAGTGGGGCGAAGGAGAAAATTTTAGTTGTTTACTAATTTCACAATATGCCTCTTTTTTTGTGTACTGTACTCTGGAATATCCCACAGTGCTCAGAGCTGCTAAAATAGCTTTCAAGTTGCCAAATAACTATAAAGGCACTGTGACATCCAATGAGCACATGAAACAAATTTTAAACCTTCTCCCGCACATCATCACTACACTCATTTGGACATTTACAGGTACTTGGACCATTCGCCTTCAAACCTGAAATTCTGCAGCTGCCATAGAGCTATACCTTAGGTCAAAATCTTAGAAAATTAAGAAAAATGAAGCTAAAATGGTTTAGAAATTCTCCAAAATATTTTCAGAACTTAAACCAGTAGCCATTTCAAATTTCTAATTCTATCGCTACTGGAGAAACCTATGAATGAAACTGTTACATTCCCAGAAAAACAAACAAACAAAACCAAGAACAACTCTGATTTCCAGTAATCAGATCCTATAAAAATGAGAAACTACTGCCTCTGGAAGACATGTCTGTTAAGCCAATACCAGCCCCACTATTAGCTGCTTTCCTGCTTAAAGTCAGAACCAGTGCTGCAAGAAGGAATTTTAGAAGAAACGGCTAAAATGAATAGTGGCAAGTTTCTAGAATGACACAGGTCAACCAAGAGTTACAAAGAAACTGAAACATGAAATTGCTGAATTGTACTCTAGTATTGAATTCAGAGTTCAACTACCAGTAGAAAGGAAAATAATATTAGTAAGCACTAGCAGATAAACATGGAAGAATATAATTATTTTCTTTCTTCTTCATGCTACCACATGAAACTCATATGTACCAACAGCTTGAGCACCCTTCACAGGGGATATGGATGGCAGCATGGAGAACAGCAACACAGATGACAAACATATAAAGCAGCTTCTCTCTGGCACATCTTGGCCTCACTGAGATCAGTAAGGTCACAAATCTTATGGAAGAAGGATCTATTTAGTCATTGTTTCTCACAACATGGAAAAGCAAATGTGCTTTTTATGAAAGTATCAGGCAGCAGCTTGTAAACACACAAATAATGTGGGTTATCAATCTAATTAATCAAATTATACAACTAATCTCCACAAATAAGATCTGATTTCCAAAAGGGAAAAGTGACTCAATGCAATCATGAGAGGTGCCGCTGTTAAATACAACAGTCTGGACACAGTGCCTAAACCCCTTGTCACTCAAAGGTGAATTTCGCAGAAAAAGTCACATACACCTCACCTATGTCTTACATTCTTTTCACAGATGCTGCCAAGTGCCAGTGGGCACACGATGCTGGACTGTGTGGAGCAGGATCATATCCTGACCCAGCATGTTCAGAAATATGTTACATACGTGAGTTAATCTCAGCTGTCTGTGCTCCTCCTCTCTCTCAGCTATTGGGCAGTATTTGTTACGCCTTCTTAAATGTGTTTTCACAGAGGCACCCCCAGTATCCCAGATGGACTTTGCTTTAACCTGCCATGAGTCCATTTTGAAGTCAGCTGGTGCTGGGGGAAGATCCTGACCTCTGCTCCCAGGGGCTGCACCCTCTCCCCATGCTTGCCATGAAAAACCAAACACAGTCTGTGTCCCCCAATACTACAAAGATGACAGGAGTACTTCCAGACATGTCAAGGAGATGACTCACATCCATAAGAGGAGGATGGTATTCACAAAGGCTGATCTCCTACACACACTTGCTGTGGGAAAACGCAGAAGCTGTGCTCTTCTAGAGATGTCCTGGAGGAGCCTCTCACCCCCTCCCCACTGGCAGCACAAGAAGCGGAGGCACATTAGTATCACTAGGCTAACCCTAATCCTTGAGAGTAACCCTGTATGCAAGATCCCTTCTCTAGAATGATTAAAATACTTTGCATATCTCCTGAAACCTTGCACTGATTCATTTCTTTCATTTTCAAGGTAATGTTCTGTGCCCTTAACACTCAGGGCAAAATATCAGCTCTTTCTTAATATGCTGTTAAAACTATTAGCATATTCTGTGTAAAGCTGCTAACCAGCTCAGTATTTGCTAAAAATGAGACAATTTTCTCAAAGCCAGTAACTTCTTCTAAACTCAGAGGGGCAACAAGGTTACTAAAAGGCCTTTATATATATTTCAGTCACTTTATCAGGAGAGGTAAAACACAGTGTTCTCTGTCTCTGCAGTGAACGATGATTGATTTTTTCAAAAGTATGTTTGCACAATGAAGAAAATACTCATATTTTAACTAAAAATAAACACCAAGAGAAAGTAGGAAAATTCCTATGTTTTATTCCTCCATTCCATAATTCTGCTTCTCTAATTTCACACATATTTAGCATCTTGTCTAGGGGGCATTAGTGTATTTGGTGATGAGATGAAGGCAGCCTAATGCAGGCCTGGCAAGAACTCCCTGTCACCAATCCTCCTGGGTCCGGAGATCAGCGTTCTTAAAACATGAGGATTTGATAGAGTTAACGCCATCCCCTCGAGCAGATGGTTTGGAACATTCTGTCAATGCTGCCACCGATTACTGCAAACAGATCCTCGTTACACTGATAGCCCCTCTGGGAGCCCAGCAGAGCACTGCCTGACCCCCGCTCCGAGGTGCCTTTTCCGGGGCTGCCCCAGCCACAAGGGTGCACGTGCCTCTCCCAAACACAGCCCCTGGTGCCTCCACACTGCAGCTTCACACCCCACAGCTGCTCCCAAGGGCAGGGACAGGCTTTAGTTTATGTTTTCCACTGCTCATGGTAGACTGTTAAATGTATTTTCCTTTTTTATAGAGTTTATAGAGTTTAAGCTGATGCACCTACAGCTTGGGGAGTGCTGCTGTCCCTCATTAGATGTTCAGCCGTCCTGCCTACCTCTGTGGTAGCAAAACACTCTGTGCGCTCACAGACTATTTTGAATATATGAAATATGACCTTATGTATTCCATATTCATTAGTAACATTTTCTGCACTTTCTGGGTAGGTATGAGTCAGACTGGAGTCACAGTTAACACCATGGCAAAAAGCGTCTATAAACTTACTCCAGTTTCTCCTTAAAGTAATGCCTTATACATTAGCTTTGTATTACCCAAATTAGTAACTTACTTAGCTCAACACCAATAAACAACACAGCCTTTATGGATTCACTACTGCAGGGTTTTTTCAGCACTCTAAGTTTTTGAGTCTCTACTTTTCTTCTAGAAGAACCCTGGAGCATCAGAGTTGCCAAAACTGCTCTTTTGTCCTGAATTTGGTATCTTACACTACAATATATACTGGCAACAGAGGAAGAAGAAAAAAAAAAAGTCCAATTTATCTTTCCAGCTGGAAGTCATTCTCCAAAGCAATTAACTTCTTTAAGAAGAATATGCACTTGGAATTAAGGATGCAAAACAGGTCTGAGAAAGAGAAAGGCTGACAAAATTTCCATTCTGTCCCTCACCTAGAGCTTGCACAGAACATTTGGACAACTCATCAAATGAAACACCAAGAGGCTTCTTCACTCCTGTCTGGCTGGGTTTGTATCAGGGACAGCACATTCCCATGAGCCGCTGGCATCTCAGCTTCCATCCTAGAGGTGACAACCTCTGCCTCATTGTGCCAGTCACAAGCTCACTCCAGGCACCACACAGCTCTGTAACACACAGCTCTGAGCTTCCTTCATACGAGACTCTGGGGAGACTCCAGCTGCTTCCAAGATCTTTCAGAAACACACCAAGTACCAGACTGAGCCTCAAGAATAAGTAGGACTCAGTTATCTATTAGGACTGAGGTGTCTTAGCACCAAAGTCCAGGAAAAACTCTGTGAAGGGGAAAGGAAAACCCTTGGCTCTCTTGGAAAGCATCACATCCAGGGAACACCCATAGGTTCTGATTCCACCTCCTACACAAAGGAGGAAAAGGTTTCTCTTTGCCTCTATCTAACTATATAGATTACAGCTATATATTTTTCCTGTGTCTGCACCAACATGAGTGCAAGACACTTTAGGAAGTCAAAACCAAACATTACCAAAACATACTTGCAGAAAACTCCTCACATCACCTACTGGATCAAACGAACAACTCTATAATTTCTATGGTTTATTTTTAAATACTCACTGACTGAATGCTTATAAATTAAGCTAAAACCCAATAAATTATGGTGATAGTTCAACAGCCCAAGCTGATGTTCTCATTCTCAGTCTAGTGCACAAATAGCCACCAAAAATGTCCAGTGAATACTAGTGAATTCCTTTCTGGCAATCCAGGCAGAGACCAGGAAGGAAAGCTGAACAAGCCGTGCCATTTGGACAGATGGTCCTGCAGACACAAAGCTGAGGTAAAGCCCATGGGTTACATGGCTCTTTGCATAGGAATTGTGCAATTAAAGGTATTTTCAAAGAGAATTTTTTGATACCATCAATTTAACCCCAGTACTTCTAAGAAAAGGTGTGTCCATTTGACTTGGTGCAAGATTACATTCTTAAGTGCAAGCATTTGGACTGGAGACTCTTGTTCCCTGTCCAGGTATAGATATCTAATAAAAACGGCACCAAATCAGTGGAGAGACCGTAATACATATAAAACCAATTACCAGTAGAAATACCATTAAAACAGTTGCTGTACAACATTATTTCAACAATTCTTATTATTATTTCCCCTCCACCAAAACCACGTTCAGTTTCAGCCTGAATAAAGATAACGCAGTTGTATGGATAAATTAAAAATTAAAGTTCAAACAAGCCTACAATTTTTTCTCTGACACTTCGTGCACCTCTAGTTTATATTTGAGGGACTTTATTAGAAGAATAGTCCAGGAGGTTACAGGACAGTTGGTATCATAGCTTGGGAGAATGAGCTTTCACCATCTGAGCAGGGTGGGTGACAAGTTACACAGCAACACCTGCTGGCAAATCCACACAGGAGAAACATCCCTGTCCCTGCACTTCTCTGGAGAAGCAATAGGATCATAATGGCCAGGGACCCGATCCGACAAAGCCTCACCCCAGTGCCTGCCTCCTCACTGCGTAATCTCGATAATGTGCTTGGATTGTGCAAGAAGATTAAAATGAGAAATAGAAACAAAGAGGAAAAGGGGCTTAAAGGAGGAAAGATATGCAGAAGGAAACAGGAATATAAGCAGGGCCACAGCAGCGACGCTCCTTATAAACTTACTAATAAATGTTTGTAGGATTTAACCTTGTGATTTTAATTTCTAATAAACAAAAGACGTTTTTCAGTCGTATTAGTGGGGGTAATGGCTTTCATTAGAAAGGGTTATTGCCTCTCCCCCATTATATCCTCCTTCTGTGGTGCTTAGAACACCTCTGCTATTAGACTTTTTTCCTTGGATTTTTTTGAAAATAAGAAAAAAATTAACAAAGTAAAATTTTTTGACAGTCCCCCCAGCCAGCATAGTGGGTGTACTACCTATGGGCTGTCAACATTTTCCATGTTCATTTCTGCAGGTGCTAAATACATGCTGACAACAACATATGTTACCAGCCTTAAATGTGTGGGATTTTTTTTCTTTCTTAACCTTGTAATTAAAGAGTGCTCACAGCTTGGGGGGGAAAAAAAAAAAAGAAAACAAAACAGGTGAAAGCTGATTCTGCCCAGTTTATTTAAGATTCACTTACATCCTCATTTTCTCTCCGTCCTGTGATTTGGGTATTTTCCTAATGGTGCATAGAAAGAAAAGCATGGGGGTGGAAGGGGGAGAGAAATGATTCTATCCTCCAAATAGTAGTTATATGATATCAATTTTTGAAAATATCAGCATGCAGAATAAGCACTGATTCTCTCTGGAATCACCCTTTCTCCCCTGGGTCTCCTCACTTGTATTTCTGAGCTCTCTTTTTGTTTATTTCTGTCTCATATTTTAATCTCCTTAGTCCTGCCAAGCGTGTTATACTTGGTCTCCAAAGGAGTGCTTCCTATACATTCTGTCATACAATGGGACTCACCTATTTATCTGAATAAAAGTTGGCTTGCCCTATTAATTATAGTATCATTATTTTTGGCTGCTTAACATATCACACTATTATTCATTGAAACCTATACACTGTTTCTTCAGGGCAGCACACTATCAGCAATCTACACATATACACAAGTCAGGGGAAAAAGGTGTATTCCAGTACAATTTATCAAGCCATTTTTTTTGTATAAATGTACAGTACAATGTGCCAGAATTACTTCGGTCAGCTGAAATAAAGTTATATCATAAAATCAAGTAGAAATATCTCTAAAAAATGAGTCAAATTAACTGCATATCAAAAAAGATGTGACGGAGTATATTAAAACCAAGTAATACTATTTTATGAGTGATGAAAGTACTACACACCAAAATATATTATTAAAAAAAAAAAAACAAAGCTACAGAAAAATGTAATTTCTCAGCCTGTGTTACAAATATGATGCAGTAGGTTTTAGCCACACTACTTCAGTTCTAAGCAAGTTTGAAATGTTGAGATGAAAAAAGCGTTTCCTTGCTTTCTCTGCAAAATTTCAACCTTATGATAAGATTAGACTTCCTTACTTGAGGATAACAAAAAAAAAAAAAACCAAAAAAAAAACAAACTGAAGGGAAGGCCAAAGAGTAAAGAGTTTACAGCATTGAAGACAAACCAAACCACTGTTACTTCCTCTCCCCAGGGGTATGCTGGAGTGTGGAACAGCACAGGCAGGAATCTGCATGCTCCAGGAAGGGAAGGCACAAATGCCCCCAGCTCTGATAAAGAGGAGAAGATGTGGCAGGAATCATTTTGGCACAGCACTGCTGCAATATGCTGCCATTGGGCTGAGCTTTCAGAGGTGCTAGGAAAATATTGTGCTGCTCAGTTCTAGGCATTCGTATTTTAGCCAGTGAAAAAACAAACTTGAGAAAATATGCCAAACATTTGCCTTCATTGAGAAGTAAGCCAAAGAAAACCAACATGATAAAATAGCCCATCTGTGAATTGGCTCTGCAACTCAGAGCAACAATTCTGAGACTGCTTTATCAGTATTTTTCCTCAGACTCAGAATAGCAATACTTAGTTTCTGAATCCAGACTTAGAGCTCAACTCAAATCCCTATTGGAATAAAATTGAAACATTTTTTAAAAAGAATTAATAAAAAAAAGTCCCTTTCAAAGTGACCCTCAGACAATAAAAAGTCTTCTCAACCCTAGAATATGCTTTCCATAACACTGTGTCGTTGAAAATTTTTACTTCATGCCTAGTTTCCTTCTATACCAGGACTGTGTTCCTCCAGTTTAAAATGATCCAAACCTACATATTGCATATATGAAGTCTGACACTTTATCAGGCAAAATGACACCTGCAAAAAAAAAAAAAAAAAAAAAAAAAGCTTAAAGGAATAGCATGTGTCAGTCAGGCACCAAACACACAGACTCCCCCTATTAAACTCTGAGAGTTTTCTTAAGTGTTAGATCCTACTCCAGCCCTCATAAAGGGTTAAAATACAGATGCTGTGAATGGAATGTATAATCCTTAAGGCCCTGGAGCATTAAGACATATCTGCTCCTTAGGGTCCATCTCTGTCCATAATCAATTTCTTCCCTTGGAGAACATTAATTGTCTCTAATGATAGCTTTCCATCAATACATCCTTGATCTTAAAAGGCCTGTACAGCTTTTTCCTTTATTCAATCAAATCATCTCTACAATTGCCCTCCTTTAGTAAGATAATACCTTTTAAGCCTTGTATTTTAATATAAAAAAATAAGAGGTAGCAGCAAATTCTAATGGAAGTGCTAACATTTGAGAACCAGGATGATGGCTTCCATTATCCTAAATAATGTTTGAAGATTACGGAAAGCACTGTGTTTCAAAAGGTGGAAACTAATCCCCCACTTTCAAATTATTCCTTGTACAAAAATCTGTTCTGACATTAGAAATTTTAGTGCCCCAACTACAGCACAGTATATTTAAATATTTGAATATGAAAGATAATTTCCAGCTCTGGAGGGGAAAAAGCAAATAATTACTATTTATAAGCAGTAAATGCTGAATAATTTAAGAAATTGACAACCTTAAACACAGAAGCCCTTTATTTTTTCATTCTGTGGTACAAGGGTGGCTTAACTGTTCACTCAAATGACTGTAACTCCAATCAGAAGTTCCTGAAATTATTTAATTTCATGATGGCTCAAAAACTCAATCTCCTAGTGACCCACTAATGTGTCTTGCTTTCCCCACCCCCTTCTCTTCCTTGTACATGCTTCTCAAAAGGCGAGGAAATTCAATTTTTTGCCATTCAACTGATTTGTTCCCATTCAAATAGAGGATTTTTCTTGCAGTTTCTTATCTAGATTGCCCAGCACCAATCTGTGTTTCTACCTATATTCCAACATAGTTTCATGTGAAATGGCACTACTGTTTATAATGGCTCAAGGACCTTGAAATGAAACACTGATGCCACAAAAGACCTCAAACCTTTAGAAATCTTTGCTTGGTATTTTTTTTTTATATCCAGCATGAGCGTGACAGAATTTTGGTGATGCCTGTTTAGTATCATTTTTATCTAAGAAGGGCCATGGAGATAGCTTTTCCTACAACTGACTATCATCCACCACCGACTTTAAAATTAGAGCCTTCCTCTTACTCAAAAAACATTACACACACACACACAAATAAACAAAAGCAGGAGATTTACATCAGGAACAAAATGCAAACTCTAAAAAATATGTATTGTGCAGATTTTCTTTTCATTCTCACACTAGCACACATACCCATGACATGCACTTTACTATTTGCTATTTTACAAAATATTGATGGCAAAAGCAGTAGGAGAAAAAATAATGCCAAGAATATGAAAAAAAAAAAAAGAAATATAGGCAGATAGATACAATCAATCTAACAGCTATCAAACCTAAACAAAACAAAACGGGGAAAAAAAAAAAGGAGACCAGTTAACAACCTAGATAAGAGATGAAAATTGCCAGTGAGGCAGATCAAGTTTATTCAATGTCCTGATAAGCACCTATTTGCTCTCCCCCATAATGCTCTCTCAGTATTTATAAATTATCATTTAATTATGCTGGCAAGTGGTAATTGTCAAATAAAGCTCAGATAGGCATAAGCCCTCAGGCTGCACATGACAGAAAAATATCTGTTAAAGCTGGGCTGATTCACACGCTTAGGAAATCATTTCCTTTCTTCTTTTTATCCTTGCCAACAAATTATATGAACTGGCACTTTGTGCTTTGTAGGCATTTTGAAGTCTATGCAGATTACAGGAAAGAAAAATTAGTTGTTTCAGTATCTACCATTCCTAAATTATTCTGCTGATTTAAGACACCATGTTCTGTTTCAACAAAAGGGTGCCAAAGATCAAGGAATCAGAGCCTTCCTCTGCTTAGAATTTATGCCCAGGGTCACTTTCAATTGGGTAAATCAAGATTTGGGGAATTATTGAATACTGTGCATAATAGATTTGATACAGAGCAATAGTTAAAATATGACGTTTATCCCATTAGTATAGAAACACTAAGGAATATTTTTTAAAAGTCTGCTACTACTTAGATTCAATTATAGACCCATTAAACTTCCTCTGATATACACACACTGATACAGGCATACACAGATTTGAAGGATTTTTTTAACTTACTGCATACATATCCAGATATTTAAGTATATAGAAAAAATAGATGCAAAAGAAGTTTAATGCCAAATAACAGTGAAATCAGGCTCTTGAGAACTTTGACCTGGAACATGAGTCTGAACAATAGAAATGCCAGATTTACAGCAGGTTGCTGGAACATTCACTATCAATGCCATTGCAAGATCATTACTGCTGTAAAAAGTACCAGTAGTCTCTCTTTTTTTTTTTCTGTGCAGTTGCATGGTGGGTCTCTTCTCTGTGAAAAGCTTTTAAGGTCCTTTGGCTTACTGGAGGAAGCCCAAAACAAATCTCAGTCTCCCATCTGTACCTCAGCATACTTGTATTTTTTTCTCTCCCTCATCAGCAGAGTTCAATAGAATTTCTCTCTCATTTTTACCCATACTCTAAAACACAATTACCTTCTATTCAAATTTGAGCTGTTATTAGTTAGTTGATGTCATATATGAGGCTTCTACCTATGATATTGGTATCCTGCATTATCTCAAACCCTTCTGAAGAAGTCACCAAGCCTTCTGAATCTTTCACGAGTAGCTTGCTGATAAAATAGGTTAGAATTTTTCAAAAAGTTCTGTTCTCCTTTCTGGCTATCAGTAACCCCCAACAATTACCACTGGCAGTATACAGTTACCATGCACTCAGTGTACAGTTAACAGCAATAACACTATTTAGTAGAACAAGAAACATATTGTGTCTTCAATGGCATAACTGCAAATCCTTTTCTTCCAATTTAAGGTTTCATGGCTTCAGTCAATGTGTATGGACTGCTTCACAGAGATACTTCCTGTTGCTTCAGAGCAGCTGGAAAAGCACTGCTCACCAACCTGCCTTTTCTCATTTACTGCAATGATTTACTGCCACTTCCCCTGATCTCATGAAATACATCATCTTCCTTGGGAGACACAGGGAGAATTAGTGCCCTAGGGGTTAGATAACACAGAGCATGGCCAAGCAGTGTAATTCACAGGTTAGACCAGATGTTCAAGCAGCAGACAGCCAGAAAGCATTTACTGGCGCTGCTGCAGCCAGAACAAGCTGGTGTCTTAGCATAAGCAGCAAAGTAGATAATGTTTCTCATAGGAATACCTTTTAGCCTCATTGACCTCCCATGAAAGCTACTGTACAGCTACGTAGCCCTAAACACATGCATTGTGGTTTGGATGTGCCCTTTACCATTCCCAGAAACAGATGCAAGATTGTCATTCTATCAACAATATGCTTCACACAGTGAAGAAAAAGGAAAAAACCAAACAAATAGGAACATTTCCTCATATACAGATGTCGCAGTCAGAAATTCCAGACATTAATTCCTGCAGCAGAGGATTGCATTCTAGTACCAGGGCTATAGGTATGGTGAATCCACACCAAACCAGAAACTTCTGCTCCAGAAAAGGACAATCTGCAGAAGTTTTGCCTTGAAAATTTGCTCCTGATATTTAGGATCCAACTAATACATTGGCTGCAAAGTCATGAAGACAGAACCTCACTGAATCTATCAGCATAAAAGGCTTTAGAACCTTGGATGTGAATGTGGTTCTGTTTCTTTTCCTACAAGACTGTAAAACATAAATCTGTTTAGCAGTGTTTATTTCAAGTAGCATTTTATCAAACGACATTCTAATTTCACTAATTAGTGAACTGAACTTAATATCAATTAAAGAGAAAAGAACTGCTTTTATAACACCCCTCAACTAACTGTAAGGGACTGTTACACAGATGACAGAGGAAAATAACGCAGAACATTTTGGAGAGCTCTAATACTTATTCTGAAATAGGTTTTGTGCTGACAGCTGGCCAGAAAGTTTTTTTCCTGGAAATAATTTCATACTAAGAATAACCTTCACAAAAGAGTTATTTTACCAGAGGCTTTTCCAACCTAAAATGACTCCATGATTCTAAGATTTTAAAGAACTACATGCCAAACTGGGGGGTAAGAAGGACCTTCTCCAGAAACCAGCATTATTTCCACTCTCCTTTAGCTAATTTGGGTTTTGCAGGTCTTTCCAGATACATTCTAGTATCAGTAGACATTCCATAATCAGGAAAGTAGGAATCAAGTCAACTTTCAAAAATATTCTGCTTAACTATACATACTTTTTAACATCTTTAATCACAAAGTTGACCAGAAAATGCATCATTTTGCCCATCATAAATAACAACCCAGGGAACTTAGAATGCTTCTGCTCTTGGGGAAAACTGGAAACACACAATCTTTTCTATTAGCAAAGAGTATAATGCTGCTACTGTCAGAGTTCTTATACTTACGAGTCTTTGCTTGCACAGTAATATTCTGTTGCATTTACACAGCATGTGACATTATCCAAAGTTACTACTGTAACTCTATCTGGACAACAACAGTGGGGAACACAGTCCTGTAACACAAATTACTGCTGAGACTATTCAAACACACAAATTGGTCTTATGTAACAGACTTCCAACCTGGAGCAAAAAATACCTGCCAGCACACTTCTGCTGGCCTAATCCAGCTTCCACTGAAACCACCTTTTCTTTGGTCACAGATAATATTGTACCTATAGCTGCTAGGAGATCTCTCATAGTTAAGATTAAGAATGACAAAATTAGGCATAACCTAATAAAATATAGTTTTATATTCAAATCTATACAGATTATTAAAAAGCTGTTTCTTTTTCTAATTTTGCACAACAAATCTCTAGCTACTCTATGGCATTACTGACTTCCTATATTTCAATTTGAAAAGAAGAGGTCACATAAAAATCTTGTCATGATTACAGGTTGACTTTAAACAGTTATGTACCTATAAAGTCTGACAAGCCTTGAATGTTTTTCTATCCTTTGATTTTTTTTACAATTAATTACTTTTTACATTTCTATCAAGTTCACTAGGACTTTTCCATATATGATACCACAATAAAGACCAGCATACACACTGCTTAATGTCACAGCCTCAAGTTGTCTTCATCTTTAGTCATATCCTTTGCACTCTATGCAAGTTTTTAATTTTTAGTTTTAAATCTCTTTCAATATATTTGGGTTTGGTTTTCATTTAAGTTGTCCAGAAAAATTAAATAATATTAAATTCATCTTAAAGACAGCTTCACATGTCTCCAAAATTTGTTTGTACAACTCATCAGAAGGTAATGAAAGGTCTTCCTTCAAAATCACGATGGACTGGGAGATGTGGCTTGACCAGCTATAAATGTTATTTCTCAATAACAGCCACATTTTCCTTCCAATGAATTTTGTTTTTTGAAAAGGTTTCATCACATACATAAGCAGGGTTTTTTTAGCTTAATTCCACTCTCATCAAACCACTTCAACATCAGGATGCTGAAATCACATTAAATGCACATACCATGAGAACACATAGGTTGTATCCAATTTCAAACAAAGTCAGGCCCACATACTTCTGTGAAAATCCACATGTAAACTTTATAGCTCAAGCCCATCTCATTACTGCAACAGCATGAACGAGATACTTCTCTTTACTTTCCATATGTTTCCTGCTTTTGTCTCCATCATGACAAGAAGAGCAGGAATATGGGTTTCTTTTTTTTCCCCCCCATTGGTAATTTTATGAAAGAACAGGTTTGAAAATGTGAAGCAACATGGTGGCGTAGCATGAAACTGCAAAAATGAAAATATAATTTTTCTTTAGAAATTGTTACTCTGAAGACATTCTGGAGAAAACTGCCTCTTATTCACAAGTTAGTATCTTACTCCTTAAGGGCACCTTAGGGAGAAATTTTACTACAAAAATAAGTCTCTTCCTTCTTAATCCCTATTTAAAATTAGGTTATGAATAATGGAGTTTAACTAGAAATTTTTAGTTTACATTGATTAAAACTTATGTATATGAAAAAGTGGCATTATCAATTAAACTGGAAGTACATAGTAGAATATCAGCTTTACCAGAAATAGCAGGTATTTTGGCATACATTGTATTCAGCATCACATCAGCATGGACACTGTAATTTATGTAGTTTCCTTGCACATGGAAGAATTTATTCTTTTTCCTTAAGATTTCATTTTTATTTTGCTTATAGATGGCTTCCATTATGGTAATCCAAGCTCCCTCAGACTCTTGAAGGGCATTCCCAGGAAGCAGAAAAGAGCACGTGCCGTGACTACAACTAGAAAGCAGAGCATGTCCACTGGCTTGCCACTTGCTGCCCAAAAGCTTATGTAAGCTTGCAATCTGCCCAGCTTTCAAATCAGTCTGAACTTATTTGTCCTGCCACCAACCTCCACAAAACTTTCAGGAATATACATATTTGATACTGCTACACTGCTTTCAAATCTGATTGAGTTTGGCCAACAAGCATCAGAGGACGTGGAGATGTGGAGAAGCAGCATCACACCACAACAGTAAACCAAGCTACAACTTCTGAAGAGGTTCACATCAAGACATCTGGAATCAGCTTCTTGCTTTGTTATTTATAATGTGGGGATTGTATAATTTATAAAGTGTGGAGAGACCCCGAGAAAGAAGATGCTGTGAAAGTAACAAGCATGTTTATCAGTCTGTTCTTATTCAAAATAGAGCATACATAAACAAGTCAGGCAGTGAAGGCACCCTTTATGAAGCTGGGATTTCCAGGCCCTGTGCAGAAGTGTGTCCAACAGTTACATTCACCATGAGGTGACCTGGACAATCACGACTTTTTTCCATCATGGGGACACGCACCTTTCAGGCCAGACAGCAGGTTGGGGGCTGAGGACACTCAGGATACTCATGGAGCATATTGAATGCTTCTTACGGTTTCAAGAAATCTAAAAGTGCCAGTAAAAAAGCACAAATCCTCCTAAGAATCAGACATTGTCTAGCCCCAGTTTCTCTGATGGGCCTTGGCTTGATATGTGTTAGTAAGGATAAACTTTGCTTTAATGTTAAACCATAGAAATTCTCACTGCTTTGTGTAGGGTGTGGCCACTCAGAATTTAGGCAAGACTTCAGATGCTGCTGGCATAGCACAGCACAGTTAGCTGGAATAAACCATGAGGGAAAAGGATCTTGGACAAAGGTGCAAGACAGCCTCAGAGGAAGATCCTCCAGAGAAAGCCCTGCATGAGACATGAGCAAGGTGAGGCAGTTTGGGACTGAAGCTCCCTGGTCAGGTTTAGGTTTGTTATTACCTTGCATCTCTAGGAAGTTACACACCATGTCCTCTAATCTGGATTCTCCCTGTGGTGGTTATTGGAGTTTCATGAACAGCGGGAAAAACCCACAGATTTCTGATTTTTGTTATGTAAATGTATGTAAATTTAAATAATATTGTTTTAACTTTACAAAACTTTTTTCTCCTGCCATGTTTCTTCCCTTCCACCCTCTATATATTTTTCACATAGCATAACCCTTTCTACATTTTTATATTCTTCAGAAAGTTATTTTTGAGCATCCTCTAGTTACTACAAACCTAAATTACGAAAACACATGAAATACATTTAGTTAGGAAACTGTTACAATTTCCAAGAATCCTCGGAGAAGAACTATTACAAATTGGAAAGTACTGGAGGGATAATACAAAACAAGTTCACAATTAACCCAAAATTTAATAGCTATTTCCAGTATTCTTTAACTTATAGCTGATATTTTTTCATGTTATAATTGAAAAAGACTTTTTTCCTTCACATTTATACATTAACAGCTACATGGAAAACAAAATTTAAGTTATCATTAATTTTGAAACTATTTGGTTTATACAGGTTTTTTTGAACCTATGATAGAAAAATTATAGCAGTCATTATGTGCATATTTCTTCTAACATTTCATTAGAAACCTCTACTTTGCTGCCAATAGAGCAGCACTGAAGAAACTGTCAAATTTCTAACGCAGCTTTTTCAGTTTAAGAAATACCAAATTGTGATATTTTCTCTATCTAATTCCATTATTGCTGTAAAACAGATGTTTATTAGTGCTCTTCAAATACATTCTGGGCTGAACTCTGTCTTCAATTAAATATTCAGAGACATTGTTAAGATCATCCAGTCAGATTTATTCTATAGTCTGGGCCATATAATTTCAGTTATTCCTGTACTGAGCCAAATAACGTGTGTTTGGGACTGCCTCAGCTCCTCTCTCTGCAGAGAGTGTATTTTCCTTTCTTTTCCAGTTATATCCTGATTAATATATCTTCTTCTCTCAAGTTTGGATTTCATTGTGACATATCATTTTGCTTCAGTAAGTAAATTTATAAAATGTATATCCAAAGTCAGGTTTGAAAGCCATGCAACAACTGACCTATTACAAACAATGGCTCTTCTGTAGTGGGTAGCTTTGCCAGGATTAGTGTGTTTCGATGAGATAATCAACTATGCATTTTGTGACCAGCTCACTCACATCCTGGCAAAATGATCTTGCTGGGAGGCAGACTGCATGCTTCACTACCAGGAAATGGACAATGACAGATAGTCTGCATTTCCATTTACACGTATCCTTAATTGTTGTCACTGAAAAAGACGTGCCAGATACTGACACAACAGATCATTCAAAATAAGTTATGTATTCATGTTAAGCGTTATTTATCTAGACTGCAAAGGAAAACAAATATTGCTCTTTCTCCCCCCCTTCCTAATTAGCCAATTGTTTCAAATGCTTTTTGTTAGGGATTCAGCAATTTATGTTCTTTAAGCTTGTCATAAAGATAACGCTTATTATGAACTATGCTAAGAATACAGTCCTAATTCAGCTTCCTTTCTTTTCTGGCTACACCATAATGAAGATGTTTGCAGGATTCATTTATTTGATTCTGTCCAGGGAGCCTCATAAAATGTATTTAAAAATAAACACAATGAAAAACCCACGCTCAAAACATCACTGGCTTTTTTTTTTTTGTGTGTGACATCCTAATAACAGTGCTATGGAGTCCTGTTAAAATTTGGTAAAAGAAAAAAAAAGCTGCATTAATAGATAGGATATTGGAAAAGAATAGCCTAGCTAACGCTGTTTAAGAAAAGCTGAAAATTATGCTATAAAACAACCTCATTAAGTCAGCTTTTAAAAAGTAAACAAAAGAAACCCCCAAATCCCTAAAGATTAGAGACAATAAAAGTAACTTCTTAAAAATAACTTCATAATGAAAGATGGCCCTTTCTAACACTGGAGATCTCCTGAATAATGTAGAATATAATTTTTGTTATTATTATTAATAATAATTAATAATAATTATTATTAATAATAAAAAGAATTTTAGTCTTTAATTTCCTAAGGCAAGATCACTCGTCTTGGCCACACCATGAAGTGCACAAGGACTTCCTCAGTGAAGGAAAGGAGCTTCCCTGGGTCCCCACACACCAACTGTCAGCCTCCATTCTGCCCTCTTCCAATTACTCAGTGATCTCAGCTTCATCAAAAGCAAAAATTAAACAGATTTACTAAAGATCCTAAATTAGAGAAGTCTCACCAGACAGAAGACAGATTTAAACTGTCAGTATATAATGCATGGAACATAACACAGGAACATGATGTACAGAAGAGACCTGCTCTGAATTAATCAAAGTCAGTAAAAGAAATAAATCTCACCCCTTTTATAAATATTATCTACTTTCAATACATACTTGCCACAGCTCTGATTTCATACTGTATTTCTTGGGAAAATCACTTTTCATGACAATCAGTGGAACAGCCTATTTCAACAATTCCTTACAGCCCAGCAGGCAGGCCTACCTCTACAGCCTTGTTAATTATGAATCCTTTCTGCAATGCTACTAGATTATTCCACTTTGAATGAGCATCCAAAATTATTTAGTAACACCTTGTTTAATATGACAGTTTTGTGATTTTACATATGAAATAATGAATTTGCTTAAAAGAGTGTAAAAAATATAAAGAGCCTTTACTTGTGCTATCATCTCTTTTACCAGCATAAGCAAGACCAGGGGCAAGTCATTAATTTTTTTGTGAGGTTGTTGGGTTTTAAAAATTTTTTCTTTTAAATTTTGACAATTCAGCCAACATCAGCTTAACTACATCTCCACCAGGTCAGTACACACAGGTACTACGGATGTGACAACAGATGGCCCTACAAGTGAATATTTATGCGATATATAAACATGATCAGTGTCAGTCTACAACAGGTTCCATGCCTGAATAAGTAAATTGTTTTTCATCTTTAAAATGTGAAAACAAAATTAAAGCTTAATTTGGATTTGTTTTTATTCCCAGCATTTTTAGTTTTGACTGCAAAATCCTTATTCTTTCACCACAGTATATGGCCTGACTTCAGAAATGCTTAGTATCTACTCACTCTTCAATCTTTCAAAAACTAGATTTCTTATAAAAAGATTCAAACATTTAACTTGATACACAGACATTCTGATTAATGCCCCAGCCAACTCCAAAAACAACAGTTTCCATAATGGACTGTTACGCTGGCTAATCCAGTCTCTCCTTCATTGGCATGAAGCTGATTGTGGCCCATTCCACACTACCTGGAAAGCAGCAAATCCTTTGTAGGGTTTTATGCTGCATTATATGGTAGAATGAAAGGTTTGTA
Source organism: Corvus brachyrhynchos (assembly GCF_000691975.1). NCBI lineage: Eukaryota > Metazoa > Chordata > Aves > Passeriformes > Corvidae > Corvus > Corvus brachyrhynchos. Next base: position 3,775,581 of record NW_008236696.1, on the reverse strand, counting down.
AGTAAAATTCTTAGAGAAATGAATAATAGCACTAATACAAAAGCACAAGACTCAGACTAGAGACTGCTGTAGTCTCATAGCCATATAGGTACATTTTGCTCTCCTGTCACTTAGCAATCCCATTTCAATGGGAGATGTAGGAATTAAACCCTCTTGAAAACCAAGCCATTAACTCTTGCCTCAGTTTACCCAGTTGCAACGTTTTTTTGGTAAAATATAAATGCATTTTACAACAAGAGGGCATTGAAGAATTCCCTCTTTTTTACTATTCTCTTCTAGTATTATGGAAGAAGCTTTTGTAGAGTACTCAAACATACTCCAGGAACACATAACGGACTTCTTAAATTGGTCTAGACAAACTTATTGCTTCCAGCTTCTTGACTCTCCAAGTGGCTTCCATTTCCCATGCCATTTCAGGAGTAACTTAGGGAAGGAACGAGGAGTTGGTTGAACCACATCCCTGGCACACCTATGTCACTCAACATTCCATACCAGGTGGCTCCTAAGCTGTTCAGACAAATTATCTTTAGACTGCTAAGGATAGGCCAACTTATATTTACTCATTAATGCAGCCAGGTAGTTCCTGATGTCACAAACACTTTCAATAAGCTAAAGCTACTAAAACTCCACAGGAATTGCTTGCTGTCCATTTACTGGTCTGTGCAAAGATCATTAGGATGTGCTAGCACAGGATGAAGGTCAACAGACAGATTTGCATTTGCTCACTGTTCTACAACCATTAGATCACAAATTTGCTACACACAGACAACTGCACTGTAGAAGAGGAAAATCCTTTTCACTTCTGTTGCACCCAAAACAGACACATAAACCAGTAACACTTTGACGTAAGAGTGTTCTTTTCTACCACTGCCCCTCTTGATCCACTGAGCTAAAGCAGATTGCAGGACACAATCATCACACGCCCCTTTTTGTCACAGGTTGCCACAAAGGCCAATTAATGCTACACTATTGCAGGCCTGATATTCCATTTAGCATCCAGCTGCATGCTGATTACAATATAGTTATGATATTAATATAATTACACATTCTATATATAATAGGCATTGCAGAACATATAATAACATAATATTGCAACAAAAGACTGTCTGGAGTAAAAGTCCTGCAAGTATGAACAGCTATTTCTTAATTTATTTTCCAAGTCTGATTTTCTCTCGTTCTGGCTACCTCCATTACGCTGAGGGAAAAAGCAACACTCACCCAGGCGAGGTCACAAGAGTCCTGTATGAGCAAATAGCGCACCCCAGCCTGGATCGCACCTGGCGAACGGGATAAAATCCTCCAGCAGAACCACACAACTCTGCCCCAGCTCAAGGGCAGACAGCACCAGGAAGGTGCAAGCCTCCAGACTCCTCAAACATGAGCCTGCTAGCTCTGCAACACTCTCGGGCTGACTACATTAGAAACAAGGGAACAACTCCACGAAACAAACTCTCATGTAATTCCTCACATCCTTACTGATGGACTAACCAAGCCATCTCAGAGAATTTCCCTGTTCATTTAGCTCTGCGTAAAATATTCAGCCCTTACGGTGCAAGAACAATACAAATGGATAATCAGGGGTATTGATTTCATAATGATTAATGGATATTGTACAGTATCTTTTTGCACTCTGCCTTCCTTACACAGCCAAGGCTTCCACTAACGTCACAGAGAGTTTCTCGAGAAAAGAATGCTGGACTAGGTAACTGTTTTTGCACTTCAGGGCATCTTGCTCCATTTGTTTTGTGCATAATAAAGGCTCATACTTCTACAGTAATTTAGCATTTCTGAATAAACAGAAATTGTGATTCATAATTCTCTATCTTCTTGTCCTCATTTCTTTAAAAAAAAAAAATGAGTCACTGTTGTTTAATCCGATAATTATGCAAACACTAAATCTTACACTGGAGGAGAAAATGTTAACACATATTGAAAAACCAAAATGCGTAGAACTATAATCTGTATGATAAAATGCATTACTCTGTTTAAAAGGATTGTTTTACAGAAGCAATTAACAATCAGCAATCATACAGTTCAGCCCGGTGTTTTGATGCCATCTGTTGGAGTAAGGCTTCACATTCCCTCGAATGAAGCTATAATTTTCTGTTTATGATTTCATTAGATGCATAGAGTGTAACAGCTACAAAAAGAAAGAGGATTTCACCAAACACTTTCATTTTAGAAAGAGCTGCTCTAAACATTTCTGTTTGACACAAATCTTCTCCCAAGAGGACAGGAAGTTGGTAAATTTGCAGTCATTTCCAGAACTCAGTAACAAATTCTAGTGTTTGAAGAAATGTATCAGAAGTTCTATTTCCTATCAATACATTTCTGAAAAATTTATTTTAGAAACACAATACATTTCATTTCACTCAAAAAACTGTGGTAAAAATTACTCAAAAAAAAAGATATTTTTTGTTCCTTTCAAAAAACTGTAGTGATGTTTTTCCAATGGAAAAAGTTTGTTTATATGTCTCACAAAAATACATTTTCCCATTTTATTAATTCATTAAATACTTGATAAATCTTTGGGGGATTTTTCACTACACTAGGGGGAGCCAGATCACTACATAGTACACACAATTAGCTCGAAGTTTAACTCACTAAAAAGATTCTTTTAAAAATAACCTTATAAACATCTCTAGCTAAAAAACAACACATTTCTATATGATAGCACTGACACAAGTCCCACAATATAGTGGAATATTAAGTAAATAATAAAAAACATACAAACAAATTAAAATTATTAATTTTTTTAGTATTTCATTGTTATTATTACACAGTCTGCTTCAATGTATGCAGGGAAAAAAACCCCGAACATCAAAGCCCTAAAACAATCACCTTAAAACCAACCTAAAACAATTCTGCTTTTCCTCGTAGTAACACACATTCACTTCTATAATGTTGGCCATTATATTATTAATTTAACAGTAGCATAAATATGGAACGCTACTACACTGAATGCGTAACTATTACATTTTTCTTTTGCACTGATACAAATTACACAGAATTTTTTGCTAAGAGTAGAAGGAATAAATTCTGATTTTACATATCATGTGCCTGCAAGTTTTAGTCTTCTAAAATGGACCCATTTGTAAATCTTTCAATTTTAAAGACTCTAATCAGTTTACCCTGATAGCAGGAAAATCTCATTCCTAAAAATAAAAAAAGACTTCATCTGGTAAGTGATGATTTTAATTGTTGATTCCTTTCAAGCATTATGGCGAAAATTGCACACTCAGTCACAGCTTTCAAAATCAAGAACAGACAAATGTACATGGCTGCAAAATTATGCCCAACCATACAGACTTCAAAAACCCAACAACCCCACCCATGCCAATTCCACAGACGTCAAAGAGCTTCCTAGAACAAGGCAAAACTACTTATGAATTGCTAAAGGACCCAGAAAGGCAGATGCCAGACACTGAACTGCAGATGCTGAAAAAGAATGAGCACAGTGATGTGATACTATGGGAATCTGCTACATCTCTAAACAATGACTTTGTTAAAAAATAGGTTCCAAGCAATACCAAGGGCCTCTTTTTCAAATAGAGATCTGTTTATTCACTCCAAGAAGTCAAATATCATGCAAACTTTTTATGGGACTCAAGTTAAATTCATTATGTGAAGGAGAAATTCAGCATTTTTTCTAGTTGAAAACCATACATTTCATTTTAAAAAGAGCCCTATGATCTTGAAAAATGGTATTCTTTTCATTTGGTTGGCCGCTTTCATTAGTATACTCAATTATCTTTGGGGTTTTTTGCTGTATGTATGACTTACAGCAATAAATGTCCATACTACAAGGTTTTTCTAGAACATGTTTTCCAGACCTGGGTATTTGACAAAAGTGCCATCTTTTAAAACAAGAAATGCATTTTAGTACTAAAAAACACTGATAAAGGTAAGCATCAATATTTATCTTAACAAAATCAATTTTTTTCTACTATTTCACTACTTCTTCTTTTGCATCCCCTACTCTCCACTCATGGTCTATTTTTTCCCTTACTCCACCCCCACCAGGGGATGAGCTGCCCCATACATCTCTTGTCATTTGTATTTCCAGTTAAACCTCCAGTAGAAACTCCTAGACGTGGTTTTCAAAGATTATTATTAAAATAATAAAAGGAAGGGGAAGGGTGAAAAGGCCCCAGACTGAGGTCCATTCAGCCTGGTCTGGCTTGTCCATCCCAGGACTGTAATGACAGAAACATTAGTGGGAATAGGAGCATGAAATGGTTGTGCAGCAGATGCTGCCTCTGGCTTGGAAGCGATGTCTTACCGGGTTGATTTCTTTATAAACAAAGATTCAACTCCTATGAGAATAATAATTTGTATCTCAAAATGTGGCCCTTAAAATCTAATGAAAATTAGATTTGATCTAACCTGTGTGGTCTAGAAACAAATCTGACACGACAGAGTGAGATGTTGGGAATATTCAAAAAATAATACAGCATTTCACTCATGAATATGAATCAACAGCTATGAGAGAAGGAAATTGTGGAACTCATCAGGGTTTCCCTGGATAACATTTGTCCATGGCCCCTACAGCATATTAGGCTGACAGCTGCAGAAATATTTCCATTAGAAAGTACTTTGGATTCTTTTGAAAACTTATTAAAAATTATAATAGTGTTACTGTCAGTACTTTTCCCAAACTGCAGATACCCTACATACATGTATACCAAACAGCACAGACACATTTTATACTCATTGCTGTCCTGTCCTCACTCCTGTGCACTAGAAAAAACTTCTTGTATTCCACAGGATATACATTTGCATTTTATTAAATTAACAAGCTAGAAATTTTGACAGAAAATCACATGCTGACGTCAAGGATGTAAAGAGGCAAACGTTACTTGAGTGAAACGGACAATATTTTTTCCTGTTCTTACTCTCATGCAAAAGGAAATGTTTCTAATTTCAAGAGATATAGTAGTGATTGGCTGATTGAATCTGTCACCTTTCTTCACGAAAAGAAGATCAAGGTAATTTTCATGTCTTAGTTCACTAGCAAAAATCAGTAATTATTTGAGTATAGTGAGCACATAGAAAGCCAGCAGTAGGGACAACCACTTCTGATCTTTTATTAGGACAAAATGCAGAACTTGTGAAAACTGGTCCTACACTGAAATTATGTTTCTTCCCAGGCACTTGTAATTCTAAAAATTACTGAACAAACTAATCGCCCAAGTGCTACTGCTGCAAGCTTTTGTATAAGCTTATCTACCTAGAAAGAGATGAAGCATGTTCTACCTCTGTGGAAGAGCAAACTTTGTAGGGAGGTGAATACTGTCTATTGTGACTGTTTCACTGCCCAGCTACTCAGAGGAGTTTTGCAACTCAAGTAGTTAAAGTTCTTTGATGAAACAAAGGAAAGTTTTCAACCAGCAGTTCTGTAACTGGGAACTTCTTACAGATCCAGAATGATAAGGAGCATGTTCTTACAAATGCTATTTTGAGGAAAGGTTTGAAATTGTGGGTATAAAAGTCCCTATTGAAAGCCTATTTTGATTATAGCCTGAATTTCAGCTCAGTTGGAAAAATAGCCTGTGTCATCATCCTTTGGTTCATCATCCTTTACCAATAGTAACCCTTATTTGTCAGCAACCTTCTCCCATGTACCTTATTACATACTAAGTTACAACTTGACTTTTGGAGGTGGGAGAAGGATAAATTAAAAGATGAAACTTTAAAAAATACTGTATTGTGAACCAAGTTTAAAAAAAACAAAAAACCCACAAAACTCATTGAAAAGCTCCACAAACACAAATGTATAAAGCATTTCCATAAAATTCTTGCTAAGATCATGAAATAAACGCATTAATAATTCCTTCATGCCAGCACTGTTTGCCTGCTGATATAGCCAAAGGTCGTTCTTGATATCTTTGCCTCAGCATTACACTAGGAGATCATGTTTTGCTGCTTATTTAAGATTAATTTTAAGTATTTATTGGAAGAAAACGCTTCCAGGGATACAGCCCTACAATCTAATTTCTATCCCAAAGAAATTTTGAGATAGCAGTGGTGTACTGTCTTACAATGACTTCCTGCACAAGGGAAAACCTTTGGTCCCAGTTCACAAACTTCTGCTGCAAATGCTTTAATTCGCAGATTGTTCTCTGCATTTCTGGGTTAACAGTGAGGCAAATAGGAACAGCTGCTCAGTGGGAGCACTCTATCACGTGGAGCATGACTCCAATTCACTACCCAGAGCTTCTAAGTTCTTGTTCATAGTTTACAGGTTCTTGTAAACAGAAAGATGGTAGATAAGAGGCATGGGTGAGGAAGAACACTCACACATGCTATAAGGAAAAGAGAAGCTGGAAAAAATATCCTACACACTAAAAGGCATTTCACTGAAACATGGAGAAGGAAAGTACAACTTCAAGTGAGCAGCAGCAGCTGCATTCTCTCTCCTTTGCCAAGTTCTGTTGAGATGTAGAAAAAGCAGAGAAAGCTGATATGCTCTGTCATTAGACCCTAGACACAGAAACATTTAAGCCTATAAAGAAATACTCTGCAGGTAATGAATAAGAAATTATGTCACATGAGCTACCTCTTGGCTGCATGTGCACACCATAAGAAGCACATTTACAGTGTACAAGTAGCAGCGCCCAGAATTACTTTTGCCTACCAGAGGAGGAAGAAAAGGTACATAAGCAACTGCCACAACAGGCATGATCTATCTGTTATGAGTAGAGGCACATTATCTTCAAAGGCAATGCTTGATGAACAAAACACCATTTGCTCATTTGAATTGACCCCCAATGAAAGTCACAGGTGTTGCACAAGAATGCAGCACCTGCTCCTCTCACCCTGGACAGCTCCTTAACAAGGACAATGGGTTTGCTCTAGCAAAAGAGGCTTCCAAACAAATTCACTTGTTAAAGGAAGATTCTGACAATTTTTACTAATTGAAGAAAAAATGACAAGAGAAAGAGAAGCATTTAATATTCCATTAAAAGAAAAAATATAGAAATAAACTACTCAGGAGGTTTCACAAGTTTTAACACCAAGTCACACTACAGCAGTCTGAAGCTCCAACATGACCAGTCATTTTATCTTTTTCTAAAACTATAACAACTCATTAATAACCAGCAGTTGGTTGTATTCAACAACTGTTATGATAAAGGACAGTCTTTTCCTCCAATTAAAGCACATGTGGGATCAGGTGGAGTTAACAAGTGAGTTCTTCCCACAACCTAGGTCCCAAATATCTACAGGGACACCTGCTACCAAGTCTGACATAGATGATAGACAAGGGCCTCTAATTTTAGTTGAAAGTAAAAGTCCAAATTTCCCTTCCAAAATGTTTTAGCATCTACTTTAAACAGTTTGCATTACTCTGGCCCACAACTTCCTTGCCAAACTCTCAAAGTCTGTTATAACTGAGCTGAGAGAAGTTTTATTCCTTACATGAACTTAGTGTAGCACTACAGCCTATTAACCACCCACCCCAGAGCTCATTGTCAGCTACCAAATATTCCTGTCTGGCAGAGTCAGTCCATCAGTATGAACTTAGTGTATAAATATGTGTCCAAGTCTTATATCTGGCTTAAATTTATCAAAGAAATCTCTTATTTATAGCATGTGGACAGCATTAAAAGCATGGCTAGGGTGATTTTGTACTTCAGAAATTGTTAAAAAATAAAAAAAGAGCTCTGAGAGTTAGAAGAATAAATTCTGTTGATTTGAATATTAGTGGGATTCCATCACTAAGTAGCTCCTACCATTGGTATCCTCCACCATTAATCATTCTAAATATCATCTCTAGATCAGCTGAAAATAAAATTAATTCATATGCTTCAATATAGTCCATGGCAGGTATTCACTAGCATAAGAAAACTGCTCCATGACTGCACATTGACGACATTCTATGTTCACAAATGACTTAAAAAAATCAAAACAATACAAATCAAGGTGCAATCTTAGAAGTCAGCTTTTCTACTGTTTTTTCCTTTTTTTTTTTGTTTTCTTAAGACAAACCCTCTCAAGTGTATTACAGCCTTACATAGGTAAACCTGGACAAGAAATTGTGTCTCATACACTCAGTTTTAGTAGACTCAATATCTCTCTTCTATGAGTGCAGAATTCATCTAAAATTGTTATAAAAGACAAATATATTTATGATCTACTGAAATTATAAGAAATAAATTTTAATGGTGACTGCTCTAGACAAAAAAAAAGAGCCTTGAAATCAAATCCCTAAAATTTGAGAACTGCTAAGATTATAATGCTCACATGTACACACAAAAAAAACCAAGTGAGTATACACAGTGAAATATCTATGAAAATATCAACCGAAGTGACATTTTAACCAAAGGCATGTGAAATTGCTTTTATCTTCTGACTTTTTGCTGGAATACCTCTGAAATATATGTGATCAGTTTTTCAAGAGAAAAAAAAATAACAACAGGTTAGGTACTTGTTGAACCAAGAAACATAATCTGCCCTGCGAGTTCTTAGTTTATTATTAAACAAGTCAACAAACATGGTCTTAGAATATCTATATTTAACATACCAGAAAATGTCTACCAAGCAGTTTCAGTTTAAATTCTGCTTGTTGACCAGATGACTCACCTCCACAAAGAACAGAAAAACACTATTTTACCTTCATTTTCTTTTCTACTGGCAGAAACAATATCTGATCTAACTTATTTTCCATAGCCACTTGAAACAGTCAATCGTTTCCTTGAAAACTTTATGGATAATGAAGAGTCTCATTTAGCAGCTAAAACAAAAGAATATATAAAAAAACCCTTCTACATTCAGACATTAACAAAGGCAGACAAGATGCAGGCATTGCAATAAAAATTTTAGGAAATTTAGTGTTCAGGCTACAGTGGTCAAAGTCTGGTCTCAGTTACACAAAGCATTTGCTTACAACAGCGTTTATTGAAGGGAACGAGACTCGTGATGATCACTGGCCTAAGTAGTGCCAGAATGTGGCACCAAAATTACATCTTTGCTTTTGGAACACAAGCAAGGCTTAATATACTTTTCAACTGGACTTTCAGCTCCAACATGTTTTAGCTCTCACAAGGTTTCCAGGAAAAAATGCAGACGAAATAGAAGTCTTATAAAATACATCAAATGCATTCATTAATACACTCAACTGAGACATTTCTCAAGCTTTTAATTTTGAGGAGAATATTACCAAGTTTAAAATCCGTTCATTTTTCAGTCTCCTGAATGTTAGGCAAATAAAAGAATGTATGTCCTCCCTTTCTCAAACACACATAGAATTCATGCTGCAAGAGAATATGACTACTACAATATATCAACATTTTATTCACTCTTTAAAACATGAATATTTAAACAGAAGACATTTTTCCCCATGCAGAAGCCTAAATAGAAGCTCTTATCTGAAATAGTAAAAGCTGTTATTTTTTTTTTCAAGAGGTTTTAGACTGTATAGAGATAGTTACATACACAGGCATCTCAAATGAGAGGGCACCATACATACATGTAATTGGTTGCCTTTTCTTTTTCCTCGGCAGTCTGTACAAAACGTGAAAATGTGCCTGCTTCTGACTAGCCATTAAAAGGCAGTGGTTGCACCATACTGTGATTTGGGGAGCTGAAGAAAATAGCCAGAACTGACTGATATCTGATAAACAGTAACAGGAGTCAGTTTATTGCACCAATCGTTAAATAATGGTGCTGATTATAAGGCTGCTAACTGCAGATGCTGTAATTGTCTGTCATAAATCTTAGTCATTTGTGACAGGAGCACAATGAAAGAGAGCATCTGCTTGAGGGCAAATGACTTCTGATAAATATCAGCTCTGCTAAAATGTACTTGGATGTGTCTCAATATTTTGGAGAGCCATTCATGTTGCTTCCACAAATGTGAAGTTATTATTGGTTTGTATTGATTTTGCCACCTTGGTTTGGTTTTTTTTTTTTTTCCCCCTTTTTAAAGAGACAGAGTCAGAGAGTGACTCAAGGTTGAGTTGAATTGAATCTCAGCTCTTTATCTGATGTACTCATTCCTCTCAAATGCATGTTTGAGTGGAAAAAAAAATAATTGCACTTTTTCAGAAGATTGCTGTGCAGAAACACAGCCTGGAAAATTCAATATGTAGTTCAGGTTTTTATTTTTCTCTTAAAGTAACTCCTTACTGAAGGAAAAGCACTTTTAAAGCATTGGTTTTTAACACAATACTTTAAAAAGATTTAAAGTAGTTGAAGTAAGAGTCAATTAAGAGAGTTCAGGAGAATAATAATATGCAAATTTAAAAAGATATCCAAAAGCTTTTTTTTTTGTTTTCAGAAGAATTAACAACATTTTAATTTCCTGTCCAACCTATAAGAATACAATAAAGCCAACTAAGTTCTTCCGCCTTGTCCCTTACTGAATGGTGCTTTAGTTCTTAATCTTATAAATACTTATCATTCACTGGGAGAATACAGTCTAATTTCACTATCCCTGAGAGTGCTGCATTCACATATTCATATTTAAATATGCATTCCTTCGTGATATTCTTAATACATCTGGCTTACACTGAAAACATTTCCACAAGCAAAGGTAATAAACCTGAAATTTAAAATTGAAAATTTTACTGGTAACAGACCATTAAAATAGATAATGGCTTTCCCTTCCAGCAATTCCTGGTTTAATTCAATGATCAATGCTTAACCTTTGCAACAGATTAATTTGGATTCTACTGGCAGATGTTTCCTTCACTGCCCAATTGCACATGTTGCCAAAAGAGGTGCGACTCACATGTTGAATATGCAAAACCTGTTAGAGTAAATCGATTGCAGCCACCTGATGGCAGCCTGACCCACACAGTTGCAGGTCAGGCCACCACCTCGGGGTTACACAGGGCTTGGTGTAAGCAACAAAGCTGAAAAATCATAAATGAAAATACTATTTTCTACTCCTTAAATAGCTTTAAGAGGGGGCCAAGACTAATATAGCACGGAACCATATGTAATGTCCCAACCCAGGCCATAGATGAGGTTCAGACTTGGTGGTTTGCAGCACTACCCCCATCACCTGATCTAATAAAGGGGCAAAGCAGCACCACCACCACCACCTGCCTGTGGGCCAGCAACTGCAAAGGAGTTAATGGACACGAAGGGCAGAGCACCTCAGAAGATATCTCTTGCCATGAGATAAGAGGGAAACTCTTCACCTGGATAATAACTAAACAAAATTTAAAATAAATTATACCTCCCCCCACAACAAAGGAAATAGAGGATACTGAGCAGGCAGACAATTTTCATAGCAGTGTGATGTGAGCAATAGCAGCTCATGAACAAATGTGATAATGTCCACACTATTTGCAGTATTCAAAGAAATGAGGTTACCAGAGTTAGTGGGGAAAAAATCCCTAATTGGAATGTCCTGGAAGACTGGTACAGTACCAAGTCACTGAGCAACAAAAAGACAGGGGAAATAAATGCTGATAAAAGTTAAGATACAGCTGTGAAGAACAAACACTCTCCTTTTACCAAGGCATACAGAAGTTCCGAGGTAACTCCTACCATTTTGTCATAGAATAGATTGTTATATGGAAACACATGCTCAGTGGCCACCTGTAGTCAAAAAAAGTCAGCTAAATATTGTGACTATTTTAAGGAAGATAACAAAATAGGAAATTAAATTGTATTTCTGTATCTTTAATACTTAATTCAGTTCTTCACTTTCCCTCCCCAAATTAGGTAGCAGAAACAGTAAAGATTTAGAGAACACAACAAAGACTATAAAGTCTGGACTAGAGCCTAGAGATAAGGGATATTAAAAACCTAAGAAACTAACAAATTATGGGATACAACAGTATAAAAATCCACGAAAGGATTTAGAAATAAACCTGGAAGCTGAGGAAGTAGTCTGGGGAAGTATTATGGTGTGAGTTCTTATATTCTGTCTTGGGTCTCTATTACTGGTCTCTGTCAGAAATAAGATATTGATTCAAAGGGACTTTGGGTATTGATGAACTTGACAAAAAGGAGATTACATTGAATGATGATTTTGCTTAATGAATTGGCCCAAAGGAATGCATCCTCACAACATGGTTGCACATGAACAAAAATAAAAGTTGATGTTAAAATATTAACAAAAACTGGTTTAAAGACTGATTATATTTTGTCCCCAAGGATCATTTTTACTCTCTAATTCATCTTTAGTTTATAAGGATATATTAGACACAAATTGACCTAAGAAAAGTTTATTCTTGCATTCTTCCTTGAACTGCGTTTTTCCCCATCACCATTCCTACTTCCTGCAGTACACTGCCTTAGCTTCCACCTCCAATTCCCAGACAGCAATTTATAGGTGAAGGCTGTGATGAATTCTGGATAGGCAACTGGAGAATACATTCACTTAAGTCTAATAGAAAACACAATTCTTCCTTTCTCTCAGTGAAACAAACCCCCAAAAAATCAACAAGAAAAACACAGAGAATGAAACGTAGGCACCCAACTGGTTTTCAAGCTCAAATGCGCAGGGATTAGTCCATATTCAATATCTAAGTACTTAAAATTATTTATAAATACAATAGTTATTAGACCTGTTGGAAATGTTATCTTGTCTTTGCTCATGGTTTAAAATCTCTTGCAACATGCTAGCAACAGGTTGTGAAACCTCAAAAATACGAGATTTTTTTAAAAGCTAAGTTGGCTTTCTCTGCCACTTCCTCAGTAGTAAATACCCTAGTGATTCAAATCTAGCAATTATAATGCTTGTTTTGATCCTTTAACATTCATTTTTTTCCCTCTGCAATCAAGAAAGCTGAGATTCAGGCATAAGCCAAATGACAGGCACCCTATTTCCTGCCACATGAAATTAAAGACCAAAAGGAAACACTTCATCTTTCTTTATATTCACTAACTTTCAATCACTCTAAGGTTATGGGTCAAATATGCAAAATGCCAGAATATGAGAGGATGAAATCTAAACATTTGTCTGCAACTTAAGACATCAAATGATGCCAAAAGGAGCCAGGTTCAAAGCAAGAAGTTTACAAGAAGTGCTTGTGGTTGCAAAACTCCCTTTCAAGTCTATATTTCAACTAAATCCCTGGCCCTGTAGGTAAGAATTAACCACTCGTTTTTACTATTACTGATAGATATGAATATGACTCATTTTTATTAACATCCTCAGATTTCTTTAGCATGCTGCTTGCCATGTAAGTTGTCTGTGCACGTAAGCATTTTTAAGCTTGTGCTACCCTGGAACTGCTGCCCGGACAGAGCAGCAAGGCCAGGGAGCAAAGCCCTGTGGCAGAGGTGACTCTACAACAACAGAGCAGCTCCTTGATTCAGCTGGCTCCTGGAACACCATCAGCAGAGGAACCTTTTCCCAGGTCTTCAGCTGAGGCAAGTCCAGAAGCAGTCACCATCTCAAACTGTAACCCAGTCTCAGCAACAAAACTTTGCAGCCCAAATCTTGTTCAAATATACTCAAGAAAACCACTACAGGTAGAGAGGACTAGAGTAAACCACATTGCCAAGTTAGCCTTGGGGCTAAAGCCGTAACTTAAAGTGTAAGTTTATTTCAGTTTAAAAATAAAACCTCTAAATTAGTGCCAATGAAAGTCTTCTATTAAGAATTACTGCCAAGAAGCAAGGGAAAGAAGTATTCAGACTTGAAACTGTTTTCAAAGAATGCCCTGAAAGCTTTCACAAAACCCACAATAAGATCATCCATGAGACTTTTCTGTGACTGTTGGACTGGATGCTTTTATTCCTCATCTCCCCCAGTATTTAATTCTTGGTTTAGTAGATATCTACAGTAATTTTTCCCCAGGTTTTACCCATGGTACATGACTTGCTAAAGATACCCCAAAAAATTTTCAGGCCTGCAGACAGCTGGATTTCTTAAAGGTTCTTTAAAGACAAAGATGAGTGTAAATATTTTGTTTTAAGTTGAAGACAAAATTTGGATTTGGGAGGAAATAGTTTTCTTGTTGTTTTAGAATCAGGCCCCTGTGTGATGAAAGCAAAACATCACCTCATTTTTTACTAGAAGACAATTGCATCATGTTAATTGATTTTTTTTCAGAAAAAATCCGTATGCAAACTAATGTGCTGAAAGAGGAGCATTGCTTAATTTAAATTTTAAAATTAAAAAAAAAATTGTGAGTTTGAATTACAACTCTTCTTCTCAGATCCATTTATTTTCATATTAGGTCTAAACAAAGAAGTTGTAGCCTCAAAGTTTGTTTAGAATGATAACCATTCCTTTGAAACGCTGCCTGTGCAACAGTCCCTTGAAGGCCACTCCAGCCCTGCTGTGGAATGCCAGTAGATCAGCAGGATGCCAGGCTGCGCATGGGAGGCCACAATTCCGGCGGGAGAGCACAGAGCCAGTCCCAGGGCACTCAACGGGTTAAACGCGCTGCAATATGCATTAAGCACATGTTTCAAGCCAGCAGGGTGCCAGTCTAAGATGTCCTCAAAGCCTAATTTGATAGATATTATGCCATATGCTGCTGCAAGTAGTTAGTAATAAAGAAAGTAAAATTTTTATGGATGAGCAAAACAGGAGCTCTTATGGATGGAGTGTTTTTAAATCAGGTGTATAATTTACGTACCGTCAGACCACATGTAGAGTGCATTTCTCAATTGAACTTACGAGCAGATAGGAAGGCAGTTTCTTTTAATAAGCACTTCTTCAACTTATTGGCTCTACAATTACTTGCGCCAATTACCAGCAGCTGCTGCCTGTTTGCTGTTTTATCTTAGACAAGGAGTTACATTAGTTTCTAATCAACAAACCATTCAAGGACTCTTTAAAAATATTTAAATTTAATTTCCCCATTTATTTTGAATTAACTGAAATACTGGATATTTTCATTGTAGTACTTTGATTCTTCCTAGGTTCTTCTCCAAACATAGATTTACTGTTGCAACATTTAAATTTAAATTTCTATAAAGCCAAGAACATACATTATAACATATTTGATATAAGCATTTACATGCAGCATCAGTACTGGCCTTATTAACAATATATGGTAGTTAATATACAGGTGATTTCTTGCCATAGAATGCATTATACTCCAAAACTTTTCTGACTTGTTCAAGTCTTTCAACTTGATTATTCACCCGTCTGACTTGCACTTAATAGAGCACTGGCTAATATAGCAATAGAACAATTACCAGAGAAAGCAATAAAAAAAAAAAAATTAAGACACTCTGTTACAAGAAGGAAGGATTTTTTTCCCCCCTTTAGGTTTTCAAAATTATAGTTCTAGAAATTTTCAAACAACTTAATGACACTTGAAAAGCACCTTCCTATAACAAGAAAAACTGGTATTTATTTTGTAGTTTTTCTTCCCAAATATCCAAGGGAGAAAGCAAGGAATATAAATAATTTAGAACTGTAAGTAGCAAAAGTAGCTGACAACTAAGATGTACTGTAATATCAGACTCAGAGAGCTTTTTCAAAGAGAAGTAATATCTGGTGATAACGTAAGGGGCTGAAGTGCACAGCTGCTGTTTGGAAGAACAGCCTTCCTCATGGCAAATTCCTGGCAGACAACTGCCTTTCCTGGCAGAACACTCTATTACAAAGAGAACAGTCAGGTAAGAATCAATCAATCAACCAATGAATCAATAAAAACCCCATGACAAGACCAACCAAACCACAACACCACCACATTTTGTGTTGAAGCTCTTATCCCAATCACACTTTTTGAGTTCATTTTCTTAGTTATGGGGACATCCTTCACACTACACATGAGCCACATGCTGGGAACTCGAAATCTGGCCACATGCCATTGAGACAGGCACCATTAGTACTCAATCCACTCCAGAGAGTACATCCACCACAACAGGAGAGAAATCTTGCAACACAAGGCAACTTTGGGGCAATTATCATGATGCCAGGCTTCGCACTCAGGAGAGTGAAGATGACAATTCAGTGAAGTCTCTCAAATCCATTGGTACAAAGTGATGCAAGTCCAAACCCAGTAAAAATATTTCAGTTTCCCATTCACGCAGAGTTTGTTACAGTCATGCATTTCAGCTGTTGGAAGGAAATGAAGAAAACCCCTCATTATTCTTAGTTTTCCAAAATCAATCACCAGGACATGCAAATCCTGTACTTTCTTAAAACAATAAAACTAAACAGAGCACCCTGTTTCCTCTTATTATCTGTTGAAATATAAAAAAATCAAGACTGCTAAGAAGCGCAGAAAGTTCATTGAAAGGGGCCTCAGGATCAATGCTTCATCTAATAAGGGAGTCCTCTGTAAATATCAGGAAAATACAACTATTTTCAGAACCCAGCCCCAGAGGGGATTTCTAGTATACTAGTTCCAAATAGAGACTTCAGACTGTAATCATGGAATAAATTTGGTTCCAATAAACCTTGGGAAGTTATCTGACCCAACACTTACACTCCCCAAAGCAAGGTCGACTTCAGACTTGGTTTTGAATTGAATTGCACTGAAAATGCCAACAGAAAATGGGAAAATTATTCTGCAAATGAAAAAGAAATTTAGAAAATTCATAGTGAGTATCACTTGAAAACAGGTGATGAATCAACCTTCCATGCCTCTTTGTTCTTCTGCAAAATATGATTAAAAAAAGCTCTGAAAGGAAGGGGTCATTTTCTGGGATTTTACAGAACACTGATAAATAGTCAGGCCTTCTCCACTCTTCCAAAAAAGAACAGTATTTTCCACAGAAGAGGAAGGTCCTAAGAGGAAGATCCTGCCCTCTCTCCACCACAGACAATTTAGTTTCTCCATCACACTACCAGTGTATTAAAGCCACCCAAGACGATAAAACATTTTGCTATTGAAGATTAGAAACAAAGACTTTCATATTTTTATTGCAAATTCCTTTAACTCCTGCAGTTAAATTACAAATTATCCATCTTCTAACGTCATCTCTCACAGCTGGGAAAAATCTAACCCTCTCAGGACTCAATCAGATATTCACATCAATTTGTGTAATTAACACTAAGCTTAATATCTCTCTTAATTATGACTGCAAACACTTTCTTAAAATAAATCAAACTCACTAACTTAGAAAAACAAAACAAAGAAATCTAACACCACTTAAAAATGACTCACATAAAGCTTTGAGAAGATTAATTCAAAGCCTCTTAGGCATTTAGAATTAAAAAAAAAAAAAAAAAAAAAAAAAAAAAAAAAAAAAAAAAAAAAAAAAAAAGGAAGATCCATAAAACCTGAGGTTCAAATTCTAGTAGGGTCTGCTCAAGTTATTCACTCGTATTCCTCTAAGGTGCAAGTACTACACCATCTCACCATGTGCCCCTAATTCATAGGAGATCTTATTCCTGGCTTCCCATACATATTTCCTACTACCACCCCAAAGCACATCAGGGATTGGATAATATTCTTGGAAAAATACACAGGGTTCTCAAATATTTCCTGAAAGAAAGGTGGTCCATCCCATTAGCAGAATTAAGTTTACCACACATATATTTTACTACTCATAATTTATATTCCGCCTGGTCTTCTGATAATATCTTAAGGAATGACATTATTTAAGCACACACATAGAGTATCCTGCAGAACACACACCAGGAATGTGGCTGCTGGTGTCTCTGGATGATACATTAGGGCACTCAGAAAATTGTATGAGGATCTTACCCTCTCTCCCTGGATCAAATCTATAAAATGCCAAGCACTCATTACGCACAATCCTCTAAGCACATTAGTCATCCTTGGGAATATACATTTACAACATAATGAATTTCAGGCATATCTAGAATTACAAAAATTATTGTTTTTTTAGAGTTATGCTTGCAGAGAATGTGGATACTACTGTAAACAAAAGCAAATAAAGAAAATATCACTGATGTCACCGATCTCTCACAGCTCCGCAGCACTACCTGAGCATCAGCATCACCTTATTGCACAACACACCTCTGGTTATTCAATTGCACACAGCACAGATCCTTAAAGGCACAGAATTAACTGTGCTGTGTGATGCATTACAGAAAGTGTTGCCAGTTGAAAGGGACCCATGGTCAAAGCAATGCTGTTTAGTTTAAAGCAGCTGTATCCTGCAGCCTTAGACCTTGCTCTCGAGCAGAGACAGTGATGTCTTTAGCTAATTAAGGACCTCATTCTGTGAGCTCTTTGCCTACCATACACCCAGTGACCAGGGTCAGCAAGCAGGAAAATCTGAAACTATAGCAATACAAACTATTTTCTAGATTAAAGTTTTTCCCTGTGGAATATCAAAGGCATACAGATATTTTTTCAAAATTAAATTAATTATGGTTACTTCAATCAAGAAACAAAATTCAGAAATGACCGAGGCATCCAAATGACAGCTCTAGTGGGCTCCTGCCTGTCAAGGTCCTCCCTCTTAGCCATTTAATCCCCAAAAAGAAGTAGTTGTTCAATCTGCTGCTTGTTTTTCACATAGTGAACTTGCTTTTGTAAGAAAGCAGTTATTTAGATGTTCCTTACAATGGCACTTAAATTTTTTCTCTCGATCATCTTAGTCTGGATAGGGGCAAAGAAGCTGTATCATTTAGCAATTCCCAAGTGCCAGAAAATACCCGGAAAATAAAATATAACGTCCTTTAATGTTTTAGTATTACTTAGCCCTTAAAAAAGATGGATACAACAGCACCAGTCACTCCTCCCATTATCCTAAAATTGGACCATTCACCATGACAGAAATAAAGCCTTACTTTCAGTTATTCACACAAAATTACTTGATCTCTTCCTAGACTAAGCTATTATCTTTATTGGTCATCTAATAAGACAAATTTTAAATCTTCTAAAACAGTGGAGTATCCATTCAATTCTCAGCCATAAAACTTAAGACTTAGGCTCCCAGAAGTACCAGACCTCCTCAGACAAACTCCTAAACTACCAGAAGACCACCCAAAACTGAGCCCCCCAAAAAGTCCTTCTATTTAGTACAACAGATGATAGTGTTGAGGCCATAAGAGAAAAGAGATTAAGAATTCTCTTTTGTGTTTCTCTACAGATTTGACTTCGGACTAAGATCAAGTCTACTGGATCTCATCAAGTAACTGTGCTCTGAAAGGAAGAATAAAAAGAATAAAAAGAATAAAAAGAGGGATGAATGGAAGGGGAATGTCAAGCTTTAAAGTCTCTGTTCATTTCTGTCTTCTTCCTACAAGCTCTCTTAAAATGCACATCTCAAGTTCATCAAGGAAAGGAAAAAACCCAAACAAAAAAATCCTCACAGCTCCTGATGAAAAAAAATGTTTGTGCATGAACTTTGTTTTTACAACAGCAGAAATGGAATAGTAATTTCTTATACAACAAACACATTTATTCCTTTACCAAATGGTACTTCTAGAGTCCACGTAATCACACCCAGCAGGGCTTCAGCTGCCCAAGGTGGGCACAAGAGTGTTCACTGCCATGAGCAAAGGCCACTCTCCAGTTACTTTCGGTATCTGGACTAACCTATATCCAAATGTGGTGGCTAGAGGGCTACTTTGTGAATATTAGGAAATGAAATAAACCACAATTTACAGACTTCAGCACTTGGTTAAATTCAAGGTGATTACCAGTGCCTTTTTTTTTTTAAGCACACATCTGTGATTCTTCTCATTGCCAGAATTAACATGCACTGCATATAATGTGTTGTAAAGCAGGCAGTGCATCATTACCGTCTCCTACTCAGAGCCATTTTAACCATAATCGCAGTATTTGGGTAGCTCTGTTAATTAACAAACTACTATTACTGGAAAGATGAGATTTGCACATTTTTTCAAGTAGGCTTTAACAGTCTTTGAAAAATAACTACTAAATTTGTTAGCAGTTTGTACTATTTTAAGAAGAAAAAACTTTCACGACTTTTCAAAAGTCTATAAATTGAGACAATCTGATAACTGTATTTATATTCATGTCAAGTTGGTTTTAGTTGTTTATTTTGTTTTGCTTGCTTTTAGAAGAAACTTTGGGCCATCTCCATAGACTGTTTGCAATAATTGATCCTGGGTTCAAGCACCAGCATTTCTGACACTTCCTCTCCTTACCATTCCAAGCTGTGGCCTCATTTCAACTGCTGGTGAAGACACAAAAGCAATGGTAAATTCTATTATCAGATTACATGTACATGGAACAACAAATCCAGGGATAGCCATGCAACAAGGTTCATACCCTTTATTTGAGCAGTCATCTAGCGAGAAACCATAAAGGAGTTAGAACTGTAACCTTTCTCATACTGCCTCATAAGCAAATGATGTTGTAATTTCCTCACTGCTCAATGACCCCCAGGTTTTCACAGTAGAAGAACAGGTTTCATTTTACCCACAAGTTGTTCAAAACAATGAAGACACCGGGTTTAAGCTTTTATGCATTCAGACTGTACAATGGGCTTTATCCAAGAGAAAAGGAAGAAGGTAGCATTGAAAAGTATATTCATAATGGCCTACTCATTTCTGACTTTACTTTGTCAAAGGTGGTAGAGGTGAAAAGCTAATTTATCTCAAGGAAAAGAAAAGAGTATAGTAGTATTTATTTGTTTATCCTACAGATTTATATTGCAGGATAATTGTGGGATTATCATTACTCTCAAGGCAAAAATGCAATACATTCACATGTTACCATTGCATCAGAGTATTATTCTGCACTGTTCTGGATAAGAAAAATGTGGCCATCATACAACAGAATTTAATTTTAAAAATCACATTTCAATCTCACATATTGATTTCTCAACCCACCATATACAACTTGTCTCATCACTGACTCCTGTCTGATGGAGCAAGTTCCTGGAAGGCCAAGCACAGTTCTAGTGCTGACTGCTGGGAATATCAGTTAAAACCTGGACTGCAAAAATCGCAACCAACATATTTAGAGATTCCCTTCTTCCCTTCATTATCACCCTTCTAGTTTCCATGCTGATTCTCCAAGACTCAGATCTCACAGTTTTCATCACAAAGTTTAGATTGCTCAGGCCCATTATCACATTTCCAGAGTGGCTTCAGGGTCGAGTATGCTTCCAAAGATTACATTTTTAGAGAGTTAGAGTTACACAGAACTCCAGAATACATTAAAACCAGCACCAGATAATTTCTTCTAGGTATGTCTTCCTATATCCTGTACCTAAAGCAGAACTTTTGTGGACACAACAGCATTTGTGATCTTAAGGCAAAATAAATTGCCAAAAGAACAATAGAAAGCCTTCCATATTAAAGTTATAATTCAAAACAGACTTTGTTGCCAAATTTCCAGAGCAGAATAACACTCCACTCACTACCTTCCCCTCCTCCCCTGAGCTACAGATATTCTTTGCAAAATTGGTATTAATAATGCAAAGAATAAAATAGTTAAGGAAGAAAGAATGAGAGGTTAAAAACATGATCCTAAAATGTGCCATAAGCTTCTAATATGAAAAAAAATTAACAAAAAAAGAAAGTCTTTAGTAATCAGACAAAACAAAATACACAGATACACAAAAGAAGGTACTCCACCTCCCCATATAAACAGTACATGTATTCAAATTTGTCCAGAATTAGATCCTACAAGCATTAAGAATACCAGTCTCATTAAGACATGTACAAGAAAAAACTATACTGAGTCATAAAACTCATTAAAATAAAGTAAGTTAATACAGCTTATTCAGAACCCAAGAAATTGGCCTTTTTAGCTGCAACTTTGTGGTCCCTATAAGTGCACTTATTCTAAATTAAAACTTTTTTGTGTGTTTAATTTCTTTTACTTTGTAATATCATAAACCATCTAGTTGTCAAAACCACTTCATAGGAAACAAACAAGCTTGGAAATTTAGCCCAGCAAGAACAGATTATTGAAGCTGCAGTCACTCAACATATACTTAGCCACAGGTAAAACAACTATAATACACACAATAATATATACAGTTGTTCATGACTTTAGAAGACAGAAAGCTTTTTCACATCTCGTCCATTTTAATTAAACTTTTCATTAAAAAAAAATAAATTCCAGCTGTTGACCAAAGGTTACAAGAATATCAAATTCTGAAACATCCTGATTTTTTCTGACATTATATAACATTAAGATATTTAATCAAGTTATTGTGCACCATTACTGAGTGCACAAGTAATGAGATATTCATTTGGGCTACATATGAACTGCTATTATAGAAACCTTATTTATACAACAACCACTCTTCTGTCCCTTTGTCTTAAAGTTACCTTAAGAAGCTCACTTGTATTAGAGGCACAAAATACAAAAGAAAGCACCACGTACATTACCCAAATGCTGCTGTTGGAGGTATAGCTCCCAGGAAAGCAACACCTTGCCCAGGGACAGAGGCAGAACTTTGTTCCAGCACAGCCACACTGCTGCTCCCAGGAGCGGGGGGACATCACCCCACGGAATAGCTGACATGAGCAACTGCTGGGGCTGGAACTCACTTCAGACACAAAACACAGCTCCTTCTGCCATGCCTTCTTCTAGCAACCCTCTTGACTAATTTAGCTGAAAAGATTCAGGACACATTTTCTCCCTCTCTTTTGGTAGTTTACTCGTGAAGGCTGCTTGGTTTTAAACTAAATTCTTTCCAGCTGGGGTACACTAATCACTGCTGGAGGAACAATACTCAGCTGGTACCTGGGGCTCTGATGCAATTTACCTGTGCAGTCAGGTGCTGCAATCAGGCATCCTGCTTCCCATTTCATCTAACAGCTGCAGCTCTTCCATTTAGATCCCCTGCTCACAAAAACAGGCAATGGAAAGTTTTCTTTTGAAGACACACAGGAACATGAATTCATTCTTAATGTGACTATACCAAGTGTGATGTATTTATATCAGGGGTATAACACAGTGTCTTTGTTTTAAGAAAAGTAGTGAGATACTATTCAGGATAAAACTAAAAAAAGTAAATAAAAGTAATCTGGCTTTATGCCATTTTAGCGGTCATCGTTCTCATTAAGAACTTGGTCCACCACCTAGAGTTCCTCCAGGAACTGTGTAATCAGGATGGATAAATTCATATTCTATGCTACACAGAAGATGAAAGACAAAAGCCAATGCGCACAGAGGTATCAACTCATTGAAAAACTGGACAAATTGCTTTCACCTGTGTCATTCACACACCACCCTCTATAAATATACAGAAGCTCTGCATCTAAAAATATGGTTCTGATATAAACCACAAACCACTTTTGTTCCATCCAGCAAATAAAAGGGAGTTTTGGAGAGGTTTTTTATGCTCAGCAATGCTTGTTAAATCTTATTTAAAGCTGCGTTCCTAGAGCAACTCTTAATTCTCCAGTATGCACTGGCTAGTGAGATAAGGGTGGCAAGATTAATACTGTTTACATAAACAATAAAGGAAAACACATAGATTCAACAATTTACTATCAATATCAAATGAGTTTATCAAATGATAAACTCATCCTGAACACAAAAAGCAGATATCCTTAATATTAAAATACGTTCAACTCTGCTATTTCTCCTTAGAGGGCCCTGGAGTATGAGAGAAGTCTCATTGGAAGAGTCGATACCAATTCCTGAGGTGAGGTACTACACAAGACATAAACTTGCTTTTCCTCTTGTAGCCAGATGAAACCTTGCCAAGTCAGACATACTCAAAACTCCCTCCTTAAATTGCTCCCTACTTCCAGGTTCCTCTTCTGGTTAAAAAGAATAACCATTCTACAGGCCACTTTTTGTCTGCACCAGCAAAATAAGTTACTCTTCTCCTTCACCCACTTCAAAACCACAGAAACAGCAGAATTCTTAAACTGTTTATGCTCATGTTTATTTTTAAAATAACACAGCGAGCCTGGATGCCAGACAGCAAAGACCAAAGCAGGTCATTAATATTGCAGGCATTCCCAAGCCACACTATCATTTTGTTGCAACATCTCCACGTCCATTGGAGCCCCCCTAGGGTAAGCAGTACGCACTGAATAGTTTAACAAAGCAAACACCCGGGTACTGCCAGGAGGAGACTGAAAAAGTGAAGTTTGATCGCCTCCTCCAAAATCTGTCCGCGGCGAACGTTACATTTGCCAACAGCGCCACCCGGTGGCACCGCGCGGCTCCGGGCTGGCGCTCGCTCCCGCGCACGGAAATTCCCTCCTTCCCAAGGTAAATCCTCGTGTATCACCGCTGCAACATCCTCAGAAACAGCGCGTACAACGAGTTTTTTAGTCCTGTTTGGTATCTCAAATTAAAAGGAACACGATGTCGCCTGAGAGTATATGAGCTATATCTACAGGCTTTGCAAACTGCAGCAGGACTGGGCCTGCAAACATCTCCCGGTTCTTGCTTGCACTCCAAATTGTCCAAAATGAAACGTTTCATGCAGAAAGTTGGGACATGAGCTCAGTGCAAAATTTCTGCAACTGCACATAATTATTTTGGTCAACTACACTCGTGTAAAAAGCAGCTATGCCCAGTAATAAAAATAGAATTATTTTGGTTTCTAGTAGTTGGAGATAATTGCATAAATATTGTTGCAATTTTAAAAATAAAATACATAATATCAAGAATACTCTTTTACACTAGTATTTATCCACTAAGGTAGTTAAGGTGTATTATTTTCTTTTCATACTGTTTTTAACACACAGAGTTCCATGCTATGTATGGATCTTATGCAAATGGTCTTTGATTTCAAATGAGACTTTGCATACTAAGGAGTCTATTTTCCCATCAATGCAGAAGAGATTTACGCACATAAGTCCCATTACCATTAATGGGACTCACCCACATAAATCCCCTGCACATTGATAGACCCTTAGGATTTACATTGAAATGGGTCCTTTAGAGCCATTACAATGTCAACCTTTTGCCAGGATTTTGCGTATTAACAATACTAAGCAATACGTGGCAGTCGTAATGTGTAAAATCCTAGCAAAAGGCACAACACAGAATGATATGAACAGAGCAAAAAATTCTTACTCTTATGCTATTTAAAGATGATCTCTAATTATTCTTTACCTGTCCATATTCCTATTGGTTGTTTTCTATCATTACTTTCCTTATTAAAAACCTGCTCTAAAGCATCAGGGGAACAAGATGTTTCTATTTTTCAGCTGAACAACTTTCCTCCCATTAACTTTCCTTTTATCTTGTTACAATATCTTGGCTTCCTTTTTCTTTTTTTCTTTTTTAACTGGTAAGCCTATGTTATAAATGCAGTAGTATAAATCCAGTGGCTTAAGTGCAGCAAGTAAGAAAGAAAGAAGGATAAGTAGACTAAAACAGTATAGTAACAGTAGTATATTTATTTGTAGGCAGGGCAGAATAATTCTCCAAAC
This sequence comes from Corvus brachyrhynchos, assembly GCF_000691975.1. Classification (NCBI taxonomy): domain Eukaryota; kingdom Metazoa; phylum Chordata; class Aves; order Passeriformes; family Corvidae; genus Corvus; species Corvus brachyrhynchos. The sequence continues at coordinate 3,750,407 of NW_008236696.1, read as the reverse complement.
ACACCACAATATAAGTCTGTCCGTCAAGGCTATAGCAAGAAAAGCAAGGTCACCTACAATCACACAGGTTGTTAAAAACAACCACATATCACCAAACTAAGCTCAGATGCCACCAAAAAAGCAACATTTATCACCTACACTCTCAGAAAAGCTTGAAACAGCTCAGTTTTCCATACAAACAAAGGCAGTTCAACTCTCAATTCGGTGCCTAACTTTCCACATGAGTGCTGTGGTACTTAAAGAGAAATTAGAAACTAAAATATTTCTACAGAACTTGATCTACCAGTAACTTGATTGCTGAGCAATCTGCTTTACATAATAACAAGCTTACATGGCTGTTTGCCCACCCCTCATTCCCACTATGACAAGATCAAGAAGCAGAAAGACAAGAATATTTATTTTACCTGAAAAAAAAAAATCTTAGACTTGATTCTTTAATGTTTAGCCCTAAAATTATATATAAAAATATATTTGTTGAGTTGGATTGCACTGATACTATTTTATCATTCAGCAGACCCTAAAAGCACTGAATTGCTAAGTGACAGACAGCAGGACAACTACATCATAAACAGGACAACCAGGTCACTTCAATCCTTAAAGACTCTCAAGTACTAGATAGAAACTCCTACTTGCAGTTATGCAAAACTTAACATCCAGATAACAGGCTGCCACTGTTTTTGGAAATGTACAATCCCATAATAAGATGGAAATTGTGATGCAAACAATAAGTATTTCATATTAATAAAGCAAAAATTCTCATTTTACAGGCAGGGATGTTCAGGTCAGAACCATGCTCTGGGTGACCAGCAGCACTTCCAGCACCCAGCATCAGCCACTGCTTCCTGACACTTATGGATACATCACCGCTGCAAGGCAATAAACATTGAAAGGGCTCCTGCCACTGTTTCATGAAGAAAATTGTTTTATACTGGAAGTTTAGGATCTGTCTTCCACATTGTACAGAAAATGTAAGCAAATAATAAATAAATAGAGAGAGAGGGAGCATGAGAGAGCGCACGCAAAACACTGGATAAGTAACCATGGTGATTCCTGATCTCACACACAGGACAGGCTACCTACATTGTATGTGACCTTATTCTACTCCACATATGAAGGAAGACTCCACTGGATTCAGCATCAGAACTAGGATATGTCATGATTCTTGCAGGATCAGGCTCCTAGGACCAGATCTCCAAAATTAAGCATATATTTAGGAACATGAGAGTTAAGCAGGCAGATATTTTTGTGAATTTGAGTCTTAATGAACAAAACCAAACAACAACAATAAAACCCCAAATAAAACCACACCACAAACAGGTACTATAGTCCAAATGCACAAAAGAACCAAACCACTGAGAGGATTTACAAGTGATTTTAAAGCCATGCAACGAAAACCTGCAGAAGCATTGGCAGCATTTTTTCCCCAAGCTTGGCAAATCATCCCTTATTTCTCACAAATCAAATCAGGGCAGACCTTCCTTATTCTACAGCAGGCTTATTAGCATCCTGCCTAAATAACTCTGTGTTAAATCTCCATGCTAGTCAAATGGCATGTTCAGAGTGACTAACATATCTACAGGTCAGTCTCTGTACTTGTGATGGAGCTCAAGAGACCCTCTTCCCCTTTCATTTTAAGAGAAAACACAAGATGGTGCTAGAGGAGGTAATGCTCCTTTTAATGCTGCATTTTCACCATTAGACCCCTGTCCAGATTTTGTAAAAGTAGTCATCATTTATTAGAGGAGGTTTACACTCATATCCCCGATGAAGGGTCTACAATCACCTGGTAATGTGCTAGCTGGCAGTACAACCCTATTAAATTTAAATTGCTCTATTTTGCAAACATATCATGATTCAGCAAATGGAAAATGTTCCCTTGGAAGGGGAAAGCCCTAGTATGGGAGGGGCAGATCAGGTCCTGAACCTCAAATGAGAGTTTACTCGCTGGCTGAATGCAGCAGGAACAGGACAGGTCAGAACTGAGTTCCAGCACTTGACTCAGTTGTTCTACATTGTAGCTCAACTAGCCCACAAATTAAAAAACCTCAATTAAAACAAAAATGCAGGTTATAATAGGTTGTTCTTGCTTTTGCCAAGCAGCTCTGCTTGCGTAAGAAAAACACAGAATTGACACTGTCCAATGGTCATGATTCAACGGAGCTTTGCACAAACTCCTAACAGACCTTTACTTGCAGATTATTTGGGGTTTGGAGTTCAGAAACCCATAGTAAATCTTCAGTTCATTAATGTCTGCTCACCTTCCTGCCCAAAAACAGCCCAGTTTTTCCCTTTCCCAATTACCTGCCTTCACCCAGCCCTTGGAACAAAACAATTTTTCCCATAGTTGGGTTGGTCCCTCCTGGAGCTGCATGAATACTGCAGTTTCAGTCCTCAAGGCCCTTCTTCCTCTTGATACTGCATCAAGCACAGAGAGAGAGAGAAGGCAGAAAGGACGGGGACCAGCTTAGAGCTGAAGAATGGGGCAGCCACCCTGAACTATCAGATTTCTTCTGTTCTCTCCTTCCTTTGCAAACGGGTTAAATGCCTACTTTCTTAGGGGGAAGTACAAGAGTCTTGCCAGCAGGCCTGAAGAGCTGCTACACTCGAGGAAAAAGTACCCAAAAGTATTCCTTTGGCTAGTTAAGGTTAAAATGTGCATCACTACCAGTCTGAAATCTCCAACCTCTGTTCAAAGCAGATTAATGAGAAGAATTTGGGAATTAGCAGAACAGGTCCCAGTGGCTCAGGTTCAATTGTTATCACTCATGATAGGATCTCCTGCAATCAGCTGCTTCTCCAGCCAACTTCGTCTGTCTCTAATGATTGTGTAACAGCAGTAATGTACATCTCTGTTGGTTTATTTTCTGTATTTTTGCCACAAAGCAACCTTGCTGTGATGACACAGCGGCTATATTTAGTTCCTGCTCTGTACTAAAGTATAATGCTCAGGTAAAAGTTTTTACTCTCTCTGTCATTGTGTCATTGTGTAATCTATATATAAAACTTAAAATATAGTTTCTTGCCAAAAGGCAGGAGGTGGTGATATTTCTGTAGCTATAGATAGCAGTTACCATGTACTCAGAATTGCACTTGTATTAAAAAAATGACACACATTACTGTTGCATAGTGAACTTCAATGATTTACATGTCATCTTCTTAATTTTACTAGTCAAAATACATTTTTAGCTATTGTTCCTCAACAAAAAAAATGTACATTACTAATTCTAAGGTTGTGATGTGAAGTGACAGAAGCCAGGAAAATTCAAAGTTACATCTGACACTGTATCCTTTACTCACACCGCTGGGTTAAGACAAGACAATGGCTGTCTACACTTCCAGGTTCCCAGGCTTTGTTAAATATGTATCATAACCTTCACCTTCATTTAAAAAGCGTCTCTCTTCTTCTTTCCTTAAAAAAGGGATTTTAAAAGTGGTTTTGTTCCTTGATACAATTTGCAAAACATTGAAGAAATGGAAGAACAAGCGATAGATATTGCTTTAAAATTGAGATATTTTATATATCATTTTAGATGCATATTGCACCACCTTAATGATATACCAGGTGCAATTCTGCATTGCAGAAAATCCAGGTTTCCCATTTCTTCCCAGTTCTTTACGTTTTTGTGACATACAACGAGTGGGACTCACCAACTCCAAACTGCAGAGTCAGCAAAGGCTTTCCAGTACCTCCCAGGGAGCCTGAATGGGCTCTCCATGGAAGACAGAGGAAGACTGGATCAGAATTTAGTGCTGGGAGACTGAGTTGAATTCACCACTCTCCTCAGATGTTTTGTGGTACATTAAGAAAACCCCCCTGTTTCCATATCCAAGGACTCCAGAATAAAATGGGAAGGTGGGACACTGCAAGTATAGGCCCAGACAGTGAGATGCCCAGACGAGACAGTATGGGGAACCAGGTAGGAACAAACATGTCTAGAATAAAGTGCCTGGCTGTGGAAAAGTACTGTTCAGTTTTATATTCTGCTGTATCTAAAATCTTGAACATTTATACAACACTATTACCCATAAGATTTAAGTATTTGTGAAATTATTTATTTATCATCAAAATACTGCCAGTATGAGACTAGATATCAGTGGAGAACAGATAAATGAAGTGAGTTGCCCATGGCTATCAAAATTTCTGTGGCAGAACAAAAAAATTGAAGCAATTTCTGCCTCTTTTGGCCTTCTCACATGAGGACTGCAGCTGCTATGAATGTAAAAATGGAAAGAATTCACAACTTTTAATGAAGGTCCTTGATTATATTACAAATTTGATCAAATGCATTACAGGAATAACCCAATGAAATTGCAAGCACACACGCACAGGGAGCTGATGGAATCAAAGTTTCCTAACGCACTGTAATCTTTCCTTTCACAAGCAATCCACTACCCACAGCAAGGATTTGCTATCTACAGTTATTATGTCAGTATAATACACGTAACAGACTGTAAGTTTGGAATCCATCAATGTATTTTACTGCATTAATATCTCCCAACTTTTACACAATATCCCTTTAAAATTACTATGTCTAGCTCTTTATTTTAATGGTATGATGTGACAGATCTTAAGGAATCTGTTCCAACCCAGTAACTCCTACTTTCACTCCCACCCAAACATTCAATCTGTGCATTACAGCTACTTTTCATTTTATAACTCCTCTCTTTCATTTATCTGTAATAGGCTGAATTTACATGGCAAGTTCCTGAAAGCAAGCAAAAAAAGATGTTGTGTATTCTGTTTTCAATCAAATACATTTTAACTTCACTCTGCTGCAAAACCATTCAGCGTTTACACTGACTCAACAATTTCCTGTATCCACTTTTGTATGCTACCAATCTCTCCATACATTCTCTTGCATATGGAGGTTATGCTTTTTCCGTAAACTGAGACAAATATACTTGACTGAAAAAAAATGCTCAAAAGAACTTTTATTTGCAACATTTTAAAGCTGAAATTCTTCAAGAAATTTATATGAAACCAAAATGACACCTCAGATTCTTATTCCAGATTACATTTTCTGTCTCTTATTTTAATTTTTCCCTGCTTCAAATACCACAACACTTCCCAGACATTATGTAGTCAGGAATCTGCATACCCGTTCTACCAAATAGTTTCCAAACATCCCTTTAGTCCATGTTTGCTGCCCACACTGATTTGCTGCTTCTAACTGACTTGCACTGAAAGCATAATGCATAAGAAAATTCACACCTACCTGGCCTGATGGACATCAGAGAGGCTGCACTGTAAAGTTTAGATGAGAAAAGCCTCAGAGATGTTCAAGCAGAGGATACTGGAGGCATTAGAGCACAAGAGCTGGTAGAACAGACAGAGCTCTCACACGGACTTGCTTCCTTGAACTGTAAAAGGGCATTTTTTTGCACAAGGACAGGGTTTATGCTTTCTGAATGCATAAAGTGATGAAATTCAACCACCTTCAGGTTTCTGACTGAAGAGATACCGTCGTACATGGTCAGATCTATCAACAATGCAATCATGATGGAACTTAGTCAAATATTCTTAGTCCATTACTTTTTATTTTTGAAACAAAGAACGATGAGAATTCTTGTCTTATCTTGTGAAACACAGAATGGGCAATGATGATCACTTCACAAGACAAACATACATCCTAGAAGTGGACAAATATTTCCAGAGCTCTTCACACAGCTGTACCACCTCCCATTAGAGCCAGAAGTGTTTTACTGACAGTACAAGATTAAGTTCATGGATCTGCAAGTTTAAGTTAGGAAAATAGTGCCACATTATAATTAGCACATTTCCACAACACTCAGAAGACTTGCATTGCCTGATAAAAACCCTTTGGTTTATTATTGCCCATGAATCTATCCTTCCTTAATTTCCTAAATTGAAATAGGACCTTTGATTTTAAGGTTGCCAGTCAGGCATTATTTTCCTGGTACAATTATTTCTATGCACACACACAAGGCTAGCATCAAAATACTGTTCTGCTTTCACAGATAACCAGGCACAGAAGAACCTAGAATCTCCAGCCAAGAACTGGGTCGGTACTGCATATATAAACAGACACCAAAGTCATCAGTCAGTGGCCTAGAAAGCTCTCAGATATACACAGCAGGAAAGAAAGCCAAGACAGTGTAGAAAAGGGATATATAAAAAAAAATGCACAAAGTTCAAAAAACCCAGAAGACATATTCTTGGTACATCATAACATTCTTCAGTTTGAGATAAAAGGAACAGCGAACGTCCCTATAAACCCCTGGTCTAGAACTTCAATGATTTCAATCAAATTCTACCCCTTAGCACTTAATAAAGATTATTGCAAACAGGAATCTAAGATGCAGTTATATGTAAAATGTGCATAAAATGCAAAATGAGCATGACATGTTATGATCTCAAAACTACTTGTGGGGTTTTTGTCTAAAAAGGCTTATCTGACAGAAACCGAGAAAGGACTTCACACCACCAAAGTGCTTGCCCTTTATTTTAACAGATATTATTTGTCCCAGGCTCCAAAAATACCTTTTCTTTGATTAGCTGAAACTGACTGTAGAATTAGTAAAATTCAGCCATAGCTATCTCAAGCATTAAGGCAGAAATTTACACCGGGCGCACTCTGTTGCAAACAGAGGGGCTCCACTGCCTTATGCACAGTTAAGGAGTTTGTTGGATTAAGAGGCTACTGAAGCTCCAGGAAGATGCTGCCACTCTAAAGGACTTCCCCTGCTGCCTCTTGAAGCACCTGGCTCCTGTTACACAGCGCTAAGAAACGACTACAAATAATTTGCCCCACAAAAACTCCTGCTGTTTTTACCAGAAACAGATATTGCAGTCTACCACAGAGTGTCCTTGTGACATGGCTGTGATAAAGCAACAGCACTTGGGATCTCTCTGCATGTAATTCACTACCCACCAAAATTAACCACTTTGATTTAAACCACTTTCTTTCCAAACAAGAAGAGTAAGCATTTGAAAATACTTTTTCATAATTCTTCAGACACCTGCTGGGACTGCTCAGAAGATGGCGTGGGCAGGGGTGCCACTGTGGCTTCTCTGCACATCATGGCACAGGGAAGGACTCTGTCTGGAGCCTTAGGTAATCCTGTGAGCGGGATACTCACTGGAAGACTGAAGAATGAGTGACATCCAACAAAACACAGTGCTCTGTATGGCTGTTCTAAGTATCCCACCTTTTACAGATTGACTGCAACAAAACTATTTTACACAGAGTTATGTTTTTAATATGGAAGGGATACCCTCCAGTTAAAATCAGAAATACCATCTTCAGGGCTACAAGCACTTGATGCTGACAAGGACACCTCTCAGCATTAACATAATGTAAATAAATGCACAGCTTCCACTCCCCGAATCAGTTGGAAAGGATCACAGTGGAGATCTCTGAGGTGAAAGGCGGTCTAGCAGTGTGAAAGCCTTGCAGTAAACAATACTTTTACATCTGAACCCTATTTCTGATCCATTTTTTTCAGGGGCTGGTTACAAGGCACCTTTCTCCTATAGTTCTGCTCTTATCTTCCCGCTTTCTAAGTCTGAGGACAAATTGTAAGTAGAGAACAATTTCATGTTGCTGCTGGTATGCCCTTATAGACAGAGTCCCTGAAGAAGTTGAAGCCACAGATATTCATCTGAGTGTCTCCCAGGTCTGCTTTATCAACCAGGAAAATAAAAAGACTATGACCCATAGCCCCATTGTGCCACAGATTTTATGATCTTTGACTAAAAAATAACAGGTAAATAGTGAATGGTCAACTTAAAAATGTCTTCCCTATGCAACAAAACTACAACAGTGTTGTAACCTTTTTTTTCCCCCAGCTGGCAGGGAAGGGAAGATAAAATATTAAACCAGGCACTGCTATTGTGGGCAATGGCTATATGATTGCACTAACTCTCTACAATGAATTTATTTCACTCAAACCAAAGGAAGAAACTGGCAGAAAGTATTTTAAAGCAGTTTATCCAGACCTCACTACTCTACAGGATGGCAATGTATCCTACAAGAAATTTTCAAATAAAAAGATAGTTTTAAAGATTAGTTTGATGAAAATTTTTATCTCTAGTCTTGCATATTCTTAGTCCCTGGGTGGATTACAATGTGTTACATAAAGTAATTTATTGTACTATTTTGTAGAGAGAAATACTCCCCAAGAACACCTTCTTCTGTATCACCCTTCATACAACATGAAATGTTTGCTACACTCAGGTCTGACCAAATGACTAAAGGGATTGTCCTTGTAAGTGCTCAAAATAACATCAAGAATTTTCTGAGGTATGTTGCAGGTGTTCTATAAATTCACAAGGAATAAGCTGTTTAAAAAACCCCACAAAAGATCACACAACCCCCGCCTAAAACACACTTTATCACACAGTTCATGCTAAACAGCAAATTTTGTGTTCGTTATAGACCTGACTACACCAAACTCACAATGTATTGGGAATGCCATTAGCACAACAGTTCTAATTGATCACAATAGTATCTAAATGCATTGGCCCTGCTGTCCCACCCCGAAGTTACCATCAGAATTTTGGCAGCATCCTGAGATGTTTAGGGATGGAATTCATGGACTAAAAGAGAACACTGTGCACATTAATTTACTTTTCAGAGACCAGCAGTGCCACAACACCACCAGCCCACCCAGCTGGTGTCACTGAGCATCGGCAGCAGAAAAACTGAACCAGGATTGTCCAGCAGTGCTGCAGCCATACCCTGGTTTGCTCATCAGTGCCTGAGGGGAAAATCTCACTTTCAGTGTTTCAGAGTAGCAGCTTGCATTTCTTTTAAGTTCACCACATTGTGTGGTAACAACAGTGAGAAAAATCAACCTTAAAAAATAGCCGTTTTTAGGATAATATGAACAGAGACCTCAGTTTCAATAGAATGCAGCAATCAGCCCTGGGAGAATTAATCAAAAAGGTGGTCAGGACCCTGAGGAGAAGACTTGGGCACAGGGACATGGAAGGGTTAATGCTCTCTCCTTATCTCAACAACACCCACCACTCTTAGATTTTTTCTTATCTCTTCTTTAACACTCTATACTCATTCCAATTCCCACATATTTCTGTAGCCTTTTTCTCCTTTATCTCTCCTTTAAGGGACTCCCTCTAGATGTGACACTGTCTAAATCTGCATTTTCTTGTGATCTTTATGAGAACCATGTTCTCATAAGCTGCTATGTATATTAGTCTTCAGTGACAAAAATTTATCTGGAAAGAAAAGTGTTTCTTGCAGGCAATGCAGAACCCTAGTGGGCACATGAGACCCAGGAACTACTGTCCTTTGTCCCCACCTCTTGCTGTTTAAGATGATAAAAAGAAGGCCACTGAAAAGTTCAGTCAAAATCTTTTCCCATCCCAGTCCAACTCAGTCTGGTTAAACACCCAAACCATCTGATTAAACATCTTAGACTTGGGCAGTAGAATTATTGATTATATTCAGCAGTTGTATCAATAGACAGAGCAGCTCACCCATGGTGCTGCTAACTTGTCACAGTGTACATTTCCTTGTTCAGTTTATGCTGCACTGGATTATGTTCTCTAACAGAAGAAGTACTTGTTAACTCATTAGATAACTTCAGTCCCCCATTTTATTGTGTCATTACTGTAAACTCTCCTCCAGGATTCAAATCAAAGACTACACAAATTATGCATATAAATTAAGTATACACTTACATACATTCTCAAAAAAAGTAGCGTTCTTTTGTTGCTATGAATCTCTCCTGCAACAAAGCCTTCCCAACAGATGATTAAAATGATGGAAGATATTTATTTAAAAAAAAATACTCCAAGTAATTTATTATGCTAATTCCTCGTACACTAATGCAAAACGTGGTTGAGCTTGAAAAGTTCAAGCATAAAACTTGGCAGCTCAAAATCAGGCACCGCTGAAGATACTCCTGTAAGATCCAACCCATGTTTAAGAGCCTTACAGTGGTTTACAAACATCAGCCACAAATGGAGTGTTGTCACTGAGTGTAACTCCATCTAGGGAAAAGTTTAGAGAGTATCCACAAATATACATAAATAGTAGGGGGCAAAGTCAGAGCTCCATTCAACCCTCTCATCCCAATTCAAGCCATTTGTACTACTTACAGACCTCATCAGAGGGAAAATATTAGATTGAAAAAAATCTATGTTCTCTATGTCCCATATAATTCTGAATATTTATATTTTGATAGGTCACAAAATTTCTTGAGCAGTCTGGTGCTGCACTGTGGTAAGAACGTAGTAGAAGGCAAGTTTTGATGCATGGAGAAGACCATGAGTGACCCTATCTAGTTTTGTTATTGCTTCATTTGTTAAATAATCAATTAAAACCCATTAGGTTTGACAAAGTCTCTAATGAAGACTATGTCTTAAAGTTTAAGAAGGTATAAAGGAGAAAGGACAGAAAACGAAACAAGGATTAATTGGCATTTTTAAATGGGGGAGGGAAGAAGACAATTATTTAACCAAAAGAAGTGCCCCGTGATATTGGAATGCCAGCCTGGGAAAGCACAGATTCTTACATTATCTAAATGACATGATCCAAACAAAGTCAACCACTTGTGTCTTTGTTTCCCCACTCAGCACTAGGAAAGTTTCCCATTAAGGCACTGTATCCTGTATTTTTCAGGGTGGAAAGTCTGAAGTTCTGCTAAAAATATCACAGAGCAGAATAATTAAAAATTCACAAATGTCTTAATCAATTATAAATATATGAAAAAATGGTAGACAATTACAAAATATGCAGCAGTGATAGCTCCAGAAAAAAGTTTTTTGGAAATTTTCCATGTTTGCTGTTTTATAAGTCAGTCATTAGGAGGCAGCAAATGGCTCAAAACCATGTGAGAAAACAAATCCTGAAGGAAATTGAAAGTGAATAGAATGGTAAGAACTAGAAGTGGGAAATTAATTCAGCTGCAAAAGTAACTTTTTGACATTTCAATCAGAAGTCAGGTTATGTAGAAGAAAATACTTTGTAAGCTGTTTGTTAAATAGTTTGGCATCTCATTAATGGAAACCACAGTCAAACTTTATAAGCTTGACTTGGTATTTTTGGAAGTGTTAATAAACAAAAGACTTATCGCAGCCTGCTTTGCTGTAATCTGCTTTTTAAGTGGATAGCACAACATAGTCCACACATATGCATAAAGAACACAAAACAAATCATGTCTCGTCTCATTTCATCTGAAACAAACAGCTTATAACTGAAAGTTCAGAGCTCTACATTATTTACAAGCTTTGTCTTTCAAAGAAAAATTTAAATGCCACTGTGGTTTCACCAGTGCTTCATTAGCAACAATAATCAGATCTTAGTCGGTAACATTCATACCTCTCTCTTCCTACCAGAACACAGCACAAGTCAAGGTAAAAATAACACGAGAAGCTTTCTTAAAAATAAAAATGAACCCCAGAGTTTCTAATATGAGTGCCAACATTTCTGTAAAATTGCCAGTCATATTTTATATTGTGCAGCCAGGAAGCTGTTTTTAAATGCATTTATATCCTGAATCAAAACAGAATTGGAAAGAGAGAAACATGTTATATTCTAAGCAAGCCTGTAAACAAGAAAAGATTAAAATATGGGCTAGGCTTGCTCACATCATTGCATATGACATCTAAATTAATGTTTATTTCACAAGCTGTTTTATCTTCAACACAGGACAATGCACTTATCTCTATCTCACTAAACAGTTAAAGTAAGTAGCAGAGATGATAAGCATTAAACCACATCAATATTTCTCATTAATAGATTCATACAGCAGTACAGCATTCTTAAAATACTGAATTTGCAATTAATCAAACATTTTCAGCTTTTTCATATTAATCATGAAATACAAATAATAAAAACAAGGCACAAACTTACTATTTGTTAGGTGTTCACACTGTCCTGTGGTCTGAGTCAATGGGAAATAATTACCCCTAGGAAATCTGGTAAGCAGAAATACAATAAAAATAAACATTAGCATGCCAAAAAGAATAAATTCAGCTTTCCTGCAAGTATTTTTCCTCATAATACTTCACAGGCAAGGTTAAAAAAAAAAAGGAAAAAGAACCACAAAAAGCAAAGTTGAAAAATATATATACACATTTAAAACATAGTCCAGCAGTGTTCAAGGATCCTTGCCTCTCAAACTTTAAAGCAGCACAGACAAATGTTGAGATGCCTATAATAGAACAAAAATCCAAGTTCTCAATCACTAGTTACGCAGTATGTGTCAGTAAGGAAGACAATTTCCAAAATAATGATTAATGTATTATCCAGATTTTTTCCTCTCTCTCTCTCTTTTCCCCTTCCCATTCAGGTTTTTCTTCTTATAAAATGCACATAGGTTTTTTCTTCCCTGTACCCTGACTCAGGCCTGGCTTTGAAATGCATTTCAATCTCTCAACACAGACTGCTTTCACTGCATTTAGAGTCCCACCAAGGCCCAGCTTTAAAAGCTACTGATTCTTTTTTTCTTTAGCCTTCCTCACAAAGGAAGGGTATTTTGTAAATTACCAGCTCGTTCAGATCAACAAAAGGTACTTTCATAGAAAGCCCCATTTGATTTTGCTCAAATTTGATTACAAGGATGGAGAAAAGGAAAGGAAGTCAAAAAGAAAAACCCCAGATGGCTTTTTCATTCATCTCAGTGAATGAGCTTTATCTGTGCCTTTTGAAACTGTAGCAGTGGAAAAGCATTTCTGTTGGCTTAAAAAACTTGACAAAAATTATTGGTTTGCCATTTCTCATGTAACTGCCATTGGGAACTGGATGAAAAGACTTTTTCATGGGATCGCCTGCTTGGATCAAAATAATGGAGATTAGGTATTTCATTATAAATTACAGTGGGAGATAGAGCAGGCTGTCATATTAATAGCAACCTGCTCATGGCCTTCAATGGTAGCTATTCTCCTAGACAAAGGACCAAGGGGGTTGTCTATTGAACTTGTACTTTAGGCCTGATCAATTTTCTATCATCAAGGCAAAAGGTGAGGTGACTAACAAAAGAATTCACACATGACTGACCTCATAAGCCTATAGATAAAACAGCTTAAAGAAACAAAACACATCCTGAAATTATGGGTGATAAACCGTATAAAGGAAAAAGTAGAAGAGAAATGATAGAAAAAGGGAGAGAAAGAGCACGTGGTCTATAATTCTCCCTCCCTTCTTAGGTGAATGGACATATTAAAAGCTACTTGTTTTCAGCTGCAGATAATTGCAGCCTTTGCTTTGCCATGTTCTGCCTTAAATCCTTCCATGTACTTTTTTGTCCAAGATTCTTCCAGTAATTTCATTCACAAGTAACCACAGCACTGAGTTTAATATAGAACTTCCCAGAGCTGTAGCTGCACACAGGATTACACATAACATCATAGGCAGGAAGGTGTCACACAGGCATTACAGATATAATCAAATTACAGGAATAGCTATGGACCTTTGGGTCAGTATCATTTTATACAAAACCTTGCTAATTAAGGGAAACTTGGACATCTGAGCTATATAAGAACAACATCTCACAGAGTTTGAAAGTCTTGACACATTTTTATTTCACTAAGATGGCACACAACATTATACAGAGTGCAAAACAGCGTGTAAAATGCTTGTAATATATTTAGGTACCCTTACAAGTGTATTATTTTAATTTCTTCCCCTGCTTCCTAGGAGACAAAGACTCTTCTACAGCATCAGCACTGGGCTTTGCTGATCAGAAAGAGATACAGAGGGTGAAACCTTCTCTCCCCTGAAGACAAATACATGGCAGCAAAGTATTCTCTGATCTCTGTCAGGATCAACATTCCCATCAGTTTGCTGTACAGGTAGAAACTCAACTACCCAGAACATTTTTATGCACAGAACTGTGGTTCCAACTACATCTTGGCTCTGTAGGAATTTCCCATAAGCTGTTAAAATAACATTTTCTAAATAGGGCAAAACTGCAGAAGCACACAAATACTTGTATTTGAAAGCCAAAACACGAGCTAAAGCAGCTGAGGACTCCTCTTTCAGCCAGCTAACTGCAGCTCAGGTGCAAATGGCACCCCCAGTCTTCCTGCATCACAGCAGGGGAGAGGACATAGGTCTAGAATTTGGTTTCAAGCTCCAGCTACACAACCACCAAGAAGCTGGTGTGTGCCAAGTTTTCTTACATATTTAGGAATTTCTCTTTTTAGCTCTACCACTGCAGTGATACTGCAGTTTCAGAAATGAAGCTAGTCACTGACTCATGGCCCTCTGCCACAGATCACAGATCCACCTATCAGCACAGCAGTATTTACGTAAAGACGCTGAAGAATCCAGGCTAAAAAGGAGCACATTTTAGTGAGCTAAGATTCAGAAACAGAACAGATGGGGAGGCTACAAACTGGGTGCAGGGGAGGAACTTCTGAGCCACAACTTTGCTGCAGAAGCCAATGGATTGTTGAATTACAGAGTCCTACTGAAAACAAACATACATTCATTAGCACACAGAAACATTAAGTAATTCATTGTAAACACTTTCTGGAAGCAGAGACAAGATGAAGACAAGCAAAACAGCAGCAGCGTGCGCTAAGTTTTGGCTGCCAGCACAAAAAACAGAATCAGTGACTGAGCACACACACCCCCAAGCAGCTCAGATACATGAGATCATTGATGAAGCCCTAGTGGTAATATCTTTCCATTATGCCTGAGATCTAATGATGATTACTAAATGATTAGCAATTAATTCCAACTTTATATCCTCTGTGAGGGGCTCTACTGAGTAGTTACAGAGGAAAGAGCTCTTGCAATCATTGTAGATAGCTCTCTGAAAGTATTGCCTCTGTCCTCAGTGGCACTGAGAAAGATGAACTGAATATTAAGAGCTAATTGAAAAAAAATACAGGCCAGGCAGAAAAACATATTTTTTTTACAACATTGTTTTTTATTTATCAACATGGTTTGAGTACTCCATATTAAAATGCAGGAGCAAGGCAACATATCAAAAAACACACATAGATATGTGTCAGTTTCAGAAGAAATCATTAGGCAAGCACTGACTGCCACTAAGACACAGACAGACTTTAGCCACAGAACACAATTCACACGGGGATTTATTTATAAGTACATGCTGTATTTCCCACTATGGACTTCTCCATATTGATGAAGTATTGCTGCCCAGCCATTCACCCTTAATGTTAAAAGACTATTTCTATATTACAAGTTTTGATACTGCTGTACACCTACTTCTGGGTAGAAACTCCAGCAACTGGCACAAGGAGACAGAACCAGTAATATTTGAGATTATTTTTAGACTGTGAAACACTGTTGATCTAAAGGCTGGCTTAATAGCTGATAATTGTCAAATAACAAGTTGCTATAATAACCAGAATTGATATCTCTTAAAGCAGGTCTCATGAGAATTTGTGAATTGTTATTTAATTTTTGAATGCTAACACGTGTTAATCAAAATTAAATTTCTAAGGTAAATGAACAAGACTCTTTCTAAGCTCAACCTTCACATTCTGTGCTCTTGTAAGACACACTGTTTGGACATACTGATTCCAGGGAAACAGCGTCATTGCCAGTGGTACTGAAGTTAATTTGGAGACAGCACTCTAACTAAGAAATGGCCAGCCAGGTAATGTAATTATAAAATATGTGTTCATATAGTGGGCCAAGACAATCAAAACCTTGAGAATAACTCCCCTCACAGAAAAACCTTAAAAACTGTTTCCACTGGCTTTTGCTGATTTTTGTCTGAATTGTGTTTGGTCTGCTCTCAGCTTCCACATCACATTGTCACATTTCTCTCATTCATCACCTCAGTGCAAGAGACCTGAGGAATAAACAAGGTCTGTTACCCTCAATGGCTATCAGCTTCTCCAGCCAGCACAGACAGACCCTGTGAGCACAACAGCCAACTGCTTAACCCTGTACCATTAGTTCTTGGAGAAATAATTAGGACTTAAAGATAATTTGGGGGACTGAAAGTGTATATCAAGTTTTTTCTTTCCAAATTTCTTCTTGAAGATACTTTCTGAATAATTTTTGCAAATCACTATTCTTTGAGTGCATTTCAAAGAAGTACAGCAGACAGAGGCAGACTGGCTGATCACAAGACATTATGCTGAGTGAAACATCTCATTTTCTGGTGAAAAAAATGGACTGCACACTTTCTTCCATGTTTCTCTGAACTGTGGGAGTAGCATTCAGAAGAGTGTATTTTCATAATATACAGTTAGAAAATTGTTTTCCATTAAAATTCGACATACATTCTTGAATTAAAAAAAAAAGAAATAAAGAAAAGGAAAACTTTTTTTGCCTAACAATAGGTGAACACAGATTTACAAGACACTTTTTTCCAGTGAAGGAAGACAGTAACACTGACAATTCTTAGTCCAGCTTGGGGCTGTAGAAGGTTCATTACCAGCTTTAGTAGTACTGGGCAGGAAGAGAGCTAATATGTGTAAAGAGTCTGTCACCTTTCATGAACACTTTACATCACTGAGGCTGCTAAACTCAAGCAGTATTAATAGCATTTGAGGAAGCAATGCTATTGATCAGAGAGACTGAAAACAGAAGCTTTCTTGTTTGTGGCTTCTAAGCATAAAACTATAAATGTCTGCTAAATAATTTCAGGTGGAGCAGGTTAATTCATGACATAAGACAACCAGAGAGTACTCTGCCAGTAACTTGCTCTCATTTGTACAGTAAAAGTTCTATTTAAGTGATTTGATTCACTCTGATTTCTGCACCATGACATGTAAAATGACTTACTGGGAAGCCAGGCAAAGAGCACCTGGGATTTTAAGGTTAACTCAAAATGTCACTGGGCACCTAAAGGAAGGCACTGCAAGTCAAGGGCTCTAAGTGTGGTTTACTCTGGGCATGGAACTGCACTCAGGAAAGGGCTTCCTCCTCCACACCCAACCCTTCTCCTTCTTACATTCCATTGTATTTTTTCAATTTTGCTGACTCATTTTTTGAAACCATTGTAAATAGTGCATATATGGTTCAGGGAATTTATGGAACACCTGATGCAGACACTTCCTGAAAAATATTCTGTTCTAAAAGAGAGATTTTATTTCCTTAGCTAAAAGATTAAAAAACCACCCTACTCAATCTGGGTATTTGATAATTACAAATTACACTGTATTAAAAAAAAAAAAAAGGAAAGAAATTAAAATTTCAAAATACAAAAAGCAGAATCACATATTGGATGAAAAAAAACCCCATTTATGCCACTTGGAGAACACATTGTATCAGTAACAACCTGTAAGGTAGTGAAAGAGTAGTGTCCAGAGCCCCATTTGCCGGTTTTGCCTCAGTCAAGGGCAGGGTACTGGACACATTAGCAAACTGTGCTTTTTTGTGTTTGAATCATTTTCAGGAATTGAGAGGTGCTTTTATTTAAGCAGCTCTAAATGAAGCCAGATATGCAATATATGACAAACAAGGTTGTCCAAGACAGAAATACAGAAAAAGATAAATCAGTAGAAAACCAGCTTTTTCTTTTTTTTCAACAAAGAGGAAAAGAAAGAAACAAGATGTCGATTACCCCAGGACACTGGAAGGATATAAATACAGGCACAAATATTTTAAATTTTAGTCATCTTGGCTAGAACTCAATTTCTTTATTGACTTCAAGGATAAAATGTAAACATCTCAAAGTGGAAATTGTAAAATACAAGCATAAGAGAATAGCAGGAGCATGCAAAGGCAGTGCTGGAAAAATAAACAAATTGAGGTACAATTAGCAAGAGACAAAGGATAAAATGAAGTTCTACAAATACACTTCAGAGTAAGAGGAGGACCAAGAAAAACTACTGGTTGGGCAGCAGCTTGGAGGTGAACTCAAACTATTGACATATTGTGCCAAGAAGTCTGTTTACTGCTTGGTTGACATTTGTTATCATGAAGGTCAATTGTAATTCACTGGCTTCTGCAATGAAAAGCTATCTAAAAATAAATAAAATTTATATGTAGGTCAAACAATTCAAAGTTATCTTTGCCATATTGCATTTGATGAAAGTCTTGGAGAAGTGGATGAATATCAGAGCTGTAACTGCTTGAAAGCTGTTATCAGAATTATTTCAGAAAGGACATGATGGATGGAGGTGGGTACAAAAGCCCTTACAAAGCAAAAATTATGCCTGCTGTAAAAGTGGGAGGAAAAAATTATAGCCTAGTTATTTTAATTTTCTTTACTTTTTCAGTTTGTAAGTCACCTAAAAGGAAACCAGGAAATGAGTAACTGAGCATGGATCCGTCAAGAACAAGGCACAAGGTAACAAGCCTTGTTGTATGGGAAATAATTGATGCCACATTTCATGATTTTAAAAAGACTTTTGGCATCTTTGCACAGGACTTTCTCCTATAAAATCAGGAAAAATCATCTAAACAGTGTTACTACAGGGTAAATAGCTATAGAAAAAGATTGTGCTCTAGCTATCAGTGTCTGCAAGGACAAAGGCAGCTAATGGAGTTCTTGGTCAGCACTGAATCCAGTACCGTTCTGTATCCTCATCATTAATCCTGATGTCAGAAGAGGGACTGCTCCCATAATGCTTCATGGAATCATACAATGTCCTGATTTGGAAGGGACCCACAAGGATCACTGAGTCCACACTCCACAGAACAATCCCAAAAATCCCACAATGTGCCTGGGAGCATTTGAAGGTGTGTCTAAGCTGAGAACATCTGCAGGCACACTGGGACACACAATTAGAGTCCAAAAAGATCTCAGTAGAAATGGTTTTCAAAAGATTACTTGTGACTCAGGAGTAGCTGCATTATTCTTACTGTCAGAAGTAATGAACTGTAGAAACGTAAGCTGGAAACAGCACAACAGTTCTGCACCGAAGGATCTGGATCAGAAGCCAAACCTGAATCTACAAAGCTATTGCAAATAAAAGCAGGTATCATACTGGAAGCCTCATAGCCAGAATAAAGCATGCACTAAATTCCATCTGAAATGATCTTTTTGATTTACTTGCTTTTGATGGATTACTGTTTATTTGTGGACATTGTCTGCAGATTAAAAGATGCAGTAAATTTGAGAAAGTAGCAGTCTAGAAAACAATCTGCAAGACTGAAATATTGGACCTTATTTTAAAAAAGACTTCAAAAAACATCATCATATAGAACAAATATTCACTATATTCCAAAAGTGGTGCTTTGATTTACACATTAAAAAGAAACTTTGCAGAGGTAAAGACAAATGTGTAAGGAAAATAAAAAATCCTGTATAGCTTTGGAAACTGGTTAGAAAAATGTCTGTGAGGAATGGTTTGGTTATGACAGATTCTGTATTTAAGACAATTTCTTGAGTTTTTTTCCAGACCCTTTTCCACTTATTATTTTATCTTACAGTAATCATAAACCACAAAAGTAGCTGAAAATATAATGTCATCAAATACTGTTAAACGTGTTAAATATGTCAAGATTTAAACTAGCTTTTTCTCAAAATTTTATAAAGCCAGAATGCTGTCTAATCCAAACAGACTCAGTTACGTCCCTGTCCCATTTGTACTCAAAGAGGTAGTAGCAGTTGTTTAGCTCTCTTCCTAAACCTACCTCTTGCCCTTCTGAACTTATGGCTGCATCAACCAAACATGAAACTTCATTGCATGTGCCTGTGAACTTAAAAAATGAGAATTGACCTGTTCATAAAGGACTACAGCATCAGGTCACAAAACCCCGTACATTATAACAATCTGCACCAATAGCCTGAGGAGATATTCCAACACATGAAGATACAATGTGGAGCAATCTTAATACTTGGGAAGTATTAGATACTAATTAAGCAAATGAAATAAAGATCCCTCTCTGAATAACCTCTGTCCATGACAACCTTAAACCAACAGCATGGTCTCATGGTTATCCTTAATTGGAATTCTATGTTCCAGCCTAACACAAGTGATTTCCACATCTTGACAACTTCAGGTTCAATTACCATGACAACATGAACACATAATTATATACATGCCTTGAAAGCCAATGTAGAGGAGTAGAAACATCCAGAGAACTTTGTGTGTGTTACCTGCATGCTAAACAAACAGTCTTTTAAATGTACTTTTACAGGGGATCATAACGGCCAGCTAAACAGTGAATTAAATTTATTTGAATTCAACAAAATGTAAGTTAGACAAGGTTACCTCAAAATTTTATTCAATTCCATGAGAACAACCTCAAGAAGTTAACAAAAAAACTTTTCTATCCAGTTCAGATTTTGAATAGCGATTTCGTATAATTATAAACACTTCTAGGTTGTTAGAGAATGACTTGTGTAGGCAGTTTCATCCAGGAATGTACTACCAAAAGAAATAAGTTGATTAGAATACTTATGCAATGACAATTACAAGTAGTTTAAAATCTCCTTTTTTTGTAATATAGCTTTCCTGTATGGGCTTAATAAGCTTAAAGAATTGTGTCTTCTAGACACACAAGATTTATTTTTAGGACATACTTTTTTAAAAAATCCCCATTTTTCTCTTAAATATCATATCTTATTCATCTCTGTTCCCAGTAACATTTCAAAACAGTTATGAATAATTCTAATTTCAGTCTGTGTCCCCATTTAGTGCTAATTTTTTATCCCTATGGTGTTATCAACACATATTGCAGTTATCAGCTATTATCAGCTGTGGTGGCTTCTGAGGTAATAAAAGATATCTTTAGACGACTGACGTCACCAAACTCATTAAACAGGACACTGAAGTTGGCAGCTAAGCTGGGCATTAGTTTCAGCTCTTGAGCAGGGAGCAGAGTTTATTACTGTGCTTCTGAGAAATACGTCCAATTCATCAAGTTGTATCAGTGCAATGTCCCTCACTGACACCGTGTTTTGGGATGCAGGAAAAAGATTATTTTTGCTGTAAAATGGAGTTACAGCTTCAGAAGTATAGGACTTGGCACTGACTATTTTTCCTAGAAAAAAACCACCCACCTTTTCCCAGGACACGGAGCCTTTCACCTCTACAAGCTCTGGTTTGTCAGCACATGGAATTTGGCCACTGCTCCCAAAATCAGATCAGAAGTGTCACCTTGTTGGTGACACTTAAAGCTCACCAGTACATGGCAGCAGCTTTGATATTCCTACTTTCCCAAACTGTTGTCCTAAAAGAGCTTGAGCAGGTAACAAACCTGAAGCAGAAATAGGAAATAGTGCTCACCTTGCTGATTTCCTTGATGAATGTAAGAGCAGCGCTTACATTATTAAATGGATAAGAGTATTCATATGCCTTACTTGTCCAGATGAATAGAATGAATGTGTTTGAATGTCCTTCAGAAAATGAAACAGAAAAGAAAATCTCACACAGGTATGAAAACATTAAACAAGCACTTCCACTGGGGGAAAAAAGAAGACAGGACATTCTGAGTTCATTTAAATGAATGACAATACTCTCCTGGACCCTTAACGGGAGCAAGATTTTATCAGAGATAAGAGTCAAAGAGACAGAGTGAGCTAGGATAAGAGAGAAGTTATTTCTGAGAGTAATGACTTAAAATAGACTTCATCCAGTCTTGCTGTGACTAAACAAGTGTCTTAGATGAAAAAAGAGAGAGTAGAAAGACTGGGAATTCACTGAGAGTGTCTCTGTGACAATGTACGTCACCACAGACTGTTTAACCCCCTCTAAGCCCCCACAATTCCCAACAACACAGTAGGAGATTCTGTGGAAGTTCTTCAAGGTGATCACTTCAAGCCTCCAAAACACTGAACCCAATAGTTCACCACCAAGGCAAGAGGTGTCCCAACATGCAGCCTTGGAGCACAAGAAAGATGTGCAGACATTTGGGAACAAAGTGCATTTTTTCCTTCATGTGGTAGCCAGGAACAGAAATATTTCTGTTCTAATTTGGCTGTATAAACCAAAACAACTCAATATTAATATGCCATATTCACCAAAATTGGTAGGTAAGACCATTTGACCAGGCAAAATATTCAAACCACAAATCAGGTTGTTAAATGACTAAGAAAAAAAGAGAGGATTAAGAAAATTTTGCAAATGCTAGAACAAAACCAGTAGCTTTGCAAGCAAAGAACTAAGATAATGGTCAAATATTTAAAAAAAAATAAACAAATTAGCATCCCAAAAGCTGTAATATTGTTCAAACCTTCTAATAAAGTTAAGTAGATGTGAAATAATAGGCAAGGTCTCAGTCTTACATATTTCTGCCATGGGTAAGGCTGAGATAATTATCACACATTTATAATACAATGTTTTTATAATGTAGTTTTATTCACCTGTATATAGGGGCTAACAAGGGTAGTTGTAAACAGGAATTCTTAGTTTAAGAAAACCCCAAATTAATTTAGCTAAAAGGTGTATTGCTTGGGAAGTATGATGAAAATAACACTTAAAAATCTTTCTGCAACTACAGGTTTAACAGTTTGCAGATCCTTTGGAAAGTTCTTAGATTACCAAAGCAAATATAAACCTTATGAAGAAAAAAGAAAACGAAACAAACAAATAAACAAAACAAAAACCAAACTAAAACAGAAAAAAACCCCACAAAAGAATTCCATTAAGCTTGCAGACTTGTTCCAGTCTTGACATACATCACACCTGAAACTGCTTTTTCCCTTCCTGCTGGCGCTGGTCTTTTCCCATGTCCTCTGTATGGAAATCCCAACCAAAGAATGGCAAGAGGGTCTGCTAAAGAAATTTTAAGGTCTGTTGTCTCCTTTTTTTCATAGTATTTTTTATAATTACTATTTTTTAAAATAAATTTAGGACAGAATTTCTATCCTTAGTATTCCTCTGGATCTTGAGCATCTTCCAAACACTTTCACAGCACATATTAAGGAAATAACAAATACTGGGATGGTTGTATTTATAGCAGAGCTTCAGTCATTATCATTCAGCTCTAATTTCTCCATAAAGACTGTGTTAACGTTTCTTTGAACAATTTCATCACATTAATGAATTCAAAAGATTTTGCTATTTTATAAGTTGTGACTGGAACAGCATTTTGACATTAGAATAATGAATTTAACCATCTTTCTGATTACCATGCCAAATTTTACATCCCCTGGGCACCTGAGGTAATGTTGGTTCTTAACCCATAATCTATAAAGCTTCAGCTATTTCTGTTATTAGATTTTTATGAGAAAGGTTTTGATCTCCAGTAGATTCCTGCATCATAAAAGAGGCCTACTTTCCTTCCATGAAGAATTCAAGGGTCAAGAATAGGCCAAGAAATGTTTGATCTGAAGATCTTACAGACAATTTTGGTTTAAAATTTTTCAAGTACTTAAAACTTTTAAGGTATTTGAAAGTAGCATGCCTACTTATAATTAAAGACATGGTGTCACTATCTCAAGCATAGAGACAGAGAAAGTAGAATCACAGAATCCTCAGAGTTGGAAGGGACCCACAAGGATCACAGAGTCCAACTCCTGGCCCTGCACAGGACACCCCAAGAATCTCACCATGTGCCTGAGAGCCTTGTCCAAACAATCCTTGAACTCTGTTCACAGGCTTGGGGCTGTGACCACTTCCCTGGGAGCTTGTTCAGTGCCAACCACCCTCTGGGTGAAGAACCTTTTAAGAACCTTTTCCTGATATCCAACTAAACCTCCCCTGACTCAGCTCCATGCCATTCCCTCAAATCCTGTCACCGGTCACCAGAGAGAAGAGATCGGTACCTGCCCCTCCACTTCCCCTCATGAGGAAGCTGCAGACCCCAATGAGGTCTGACCTCAGTCTCCTCTCCTCCAGGCTGAGCAGACCAAGTGACCTCAGCCACTCCTCAGATAGTTCAGCTCTTTCAGAAACATGAGGAATTTTTTTTCTGCCCTCTTTTCAATATCACTGTGACAGTACCTCCTGTCATCATCAGTGTGACACTTACTATAATTCCCAAGGCCAGCCCTCCTTCCTTTGTATTCCAGGTTTCAAAATAAGCATTAGGTTAGAAAAACGCTTCCTTTTCACCTTAGGGGAGGTGAGAGCAGCACCACCTCTACGGGGTTTGGGTGGTGAGGACAGCGGGGCTACAGGGTCTCTGTGAGGGGAGGCTGGGCCTGCCCAGGCACCGCTGGCTCCCACCCGCCACCCCCACGCCCCCCCCACCGCCA
>NW_008236696.1:3714827-3726334 GCF_000691975.1 Corvus brachyrhynchos | reverse complement strand
CCCCCCCCCCCCCCCCCCCCCAGCCGCTCCCGGCCCCAAAAATGCACTTAAGAATGGGCAAAACACTGCCTGGTGGGGTTTTCCTCAAAGGACTGAGGGGAAAAAGGTAGAGAAACGGCCCTGCCAGTGCACATGTCAGCGGTAAACGAGGAGGAAGCGGTGCTGTGGGTTTCCCTTGCTGCCCTTGAAGACACAGGGTTGTCCCCTTGCAGACCACACAGGGTCGGGCACCCACATGCACACTTGGCACCTAAACAGCATTCCCAGGCAGGGTCAGGCTGTACCCTTGGATAACTTTAATGGGATAATGCATTCAAAGATTTTTGCCATTTTCTATGCAGTGACAAAATCACCAGATTGCTTGATGTCATAACAGATAATTTAACCAGCTCCCAATCAATCATTTGTAAAAGTTTATATTCACTGGGAATTTTAATGTGCTTGTCAGAGACCTCTGGTAATTTTACTATGCTGTCAAAAAGGTGTCTTGGATGGGAAACTTCTCAGGTAAAATTGCAGTTGGCAAATGTATTAAATCAGCGTTGCCAAGAAAACTTGGAACCATTGCATTCGTAGTGGGGAAGGGGGGTTGTGGTCCCCTCCTGACAGCTCCACTCTGCTGCTCCTTCCCTCCTCACAGTTTTCCCTGCCCCAGCCTGGGTCCTTTCCCAGACTGCAGCCCTCCAAGGACACATCTTCATGGGGGCTGCAGCTCTCCAGGATAAACCTGGTCCAGAACACACTCTCCATGGGCCACAGCTCATTCACGGAATACCAGACTGCTGGATATTCCTGGAATGTACCTCCCAAGTCTTAAACAGAGAAATTGAAAATGTATCTTTAGCTGCTACTGAAAAGCAAGGTCCTTTATTTTCTGCCATCCTTCTCCACTACTCTGAGACAAGATTTTACAACACACAGACCTGGTAGATTATGGTCTGAAGTAAATCCGACAAAAGAACAGTGTGGTAGAGTACAAAGACAGCTTGCCAGGGCATTTATCTCTTCTACTTAAGCCTGGAAACACAGAACAAGTACATATATAGCCTTCCAAAAGGCTGAAAATAGCTATAGGCAATACCAGTGGCTTGAGATGCTGCCTACAGAGAGTGTGCTCCTGTTCTGAAATCACAGAGAGAAGGGAAGGTCTTTTTGCTCACTGTGTTGGGATTCACTTGAGATTCTTTAATAAGGAACACTGCAAGACCCTGGCTGTCTCATGTGCACTACGTACAGGAATTGAAGGATGAAGCCACGGTACATAGTATTGCCTTAAAAAAAAAGATCTCAGGATGGTTCAGCACAGCAAGCGAAGACAGGTCAGGAAAAATAGTGGGACCATTTCTGAAAAATGAGAAGGAATCAGAAAAATATACTTCCCCACTCTGGCATGGCTCCCTTTAAAGTGTAGACACAGTTGGGGCAATAACTATTTTAACAGAAATATGTTAAAAATGGGATTACACACCTTTCATAGTAAATGATCTCAGCAAATACTTTTTTTATATCTGTGCAAATCATAACCTCAAGAATACGCACTTCATTATCTAGCTAGAAGTTCAGGCACTGTAGTTTGGAGATATACCAAGAACAAATTGGATTAAATAGGAAAAATATTAAATTGTTATGTTTGTTGAGCACATAGGAAGCTTCAATAACTCGTATAAATTGTTTTTAATCATAAAATTTAAGAAGATGCAGGTACACTTAATCAGCATGGTCCACTGAATACACAGAATTCCTTGCCTGGGCCCTATCCTCACTTCACTCCACAAATCGCTTCTTGCCTCAGAGAAGATAAATACAGATTCACAAAAGTATTTTAGGTACATAATCCCTTGGTTATTGTATCTGGGATTTGAAAAGAGATTGTGGATCACAAGTTTCTGAAATACAGAGAACTAGCCGCATTCCTCTTTTATCTAAATATATTTCTAAAAAAAAGCAAAGTATTTGTACTGTTATGAAGTATAAACACTATGGCCTGCATCTTACTTTCTAGTTCAGCATGTCACTAAAAATAAATGGCCAAAAGTTCTTCCTTCTGAATTTGGAAACAGTTTGTTGTATGTGATTTATATCAGCCCCCTCATTACAGAAAACCTTGTCACCATATGACTGTGTGTGTAAGAGCAATTACAGAAATTCAGAATTCTCAGTGTTTTCTTTAGATGAGCTGATGGGCTGCGAAAGGGGCTGAAGTGACAGCTCTGAGAAGTGAAGTCCTCTTCTGAATCGATACAGTACAGAGAATAGCAATGGAATTTTGGTTTGTGCCTTCCTGGGCATGTAATTTTATCCCTAATCCTGGGAAGTGCCCATTTCATCATCACCCCTTTACTGAGGCTGCTCCCAGCACACCAGGCTGTTTCTCATTAGGAGCACTCTGAGAAAGAGCATCAGTTCTGTGCAGCCCAGAGCACATATGGGAAGAGCCCTCCTGTGTGGGGCTGACCCTCCCCTCTCCCCCAGCACTATCAGCAATGTATTTGGTAGAGTTGCAGGCTCATGTTTTCTCTGATTGAAGGACAGAAACTAAAAATCTCTTCTAAAAGTTAAGGTAATTAAAGAACTTGAAGCAAAAAGTACCTGATCATTTAAGCACTTTGCACATTCACACTGCATAAGAGGCAATGAGTTAGGTTCTTCACAGATGCGATTTTTTGGGTTATTTTTAAGGTATTTGGATTGGTTTTCCCTTTTAGAAATATAAGGTACCATTCCAGTGTTTGATACAATGCTTGGGGCAAAAAAATCTCTACCTCAAGTCACCTGTGTTTTGCTGCCCAATTGAAAAGGTATTAATTATGGAAGGAGAAAAAAAGGCTGGAATGGATACAAACAAATTACACATAAATTTGTTGAACAGATTACTCTATTGTTCAACAACAATGCAGTTTTTACCTTAGAAAAACAATTCCAGTACTAAGAACAGCAGAATATATATTTACTGAAAAGGGAGGTTTATCAAGATAAAGTAGGATCCAGTCTTAGAATTCTCATCTGATGGTAACCATCACACAAGAAATAAGCATGAAATATTTCTGCATATCTTCAGTCTCCTAATTCAGAAGAGATAAGGATGAAGAAGGCAAATAATTTCACACATTAGTGATGAAAGTAGAAGATGAAAGGGAAACAAGAAGCAAGAGAAAAGGAGGCAGAAAAGTTAGACTTTTTAAAACCCTAAGTTAAACTTAAATGATATCTATGATCTGGGAGACATGAACACTGATTTTAAATTTATCATGTGAAGTGACTACACACACTTTAAAAACCTTTACTTAGAGACTTTTGAAATTGCATCTTTGAATTTGGATGGGCATGGACAAAACAGAAGTAAGGGTTTTCTGGGTTCCACTTCATAACTGTAGGTAAAATTCACACTCTGTGACTGCAAAGCAAAGAGCAGGCAAAGCTTGCTGTAGGAAATCTCAATGGGATTTTTAGTCAGTCCTGTTGTGGAAAATGTACTGAATAATGGTATTTGATATACAGTGTCTCCTGCAAACTGACAGTGTTGGAATTTCCCTGCCTTAATGCACATATTTGATATGTGGGCTCCTTTTTTTCCCCTGTTCATTTAGATGTGTGTGGTTTTCCTTTTAACCCCCCACCCTTTTTTAATTTAAATAAAACTCTGGGGGGAAAAAAAAAGCAACAGAAGATCACAGGATGTGAAGATGCCATTCTGGGAACTAGCAAGCAGTCTCAACACTGAAAGAAGCCAAGTGATCTTTCAAGTGGGCTATTACTGTAGTTGTGGGAGCAGAATAATGAAACTGAACAGAATAATTGGCCTAAATATCTGGTTAGAGGGCTGGTACAGAAAAAAGAGCATGAAAGGCTCCACTAAAACCACAGAAAGGTGGGTGTTCCTGCAATCAGCACAGAAAAAAAGCATTGGAGAAGTCTGTAAACTAAAGAGGGGGAAGGGAACCACTGGAAAGAAATCCAAGCAGAGGAGGGGGAAGGGGGGAAAAAATGCCCACTAAATCTGAAAGTCTAGAGAAAAAGAAAGCAGTTGATTGTATTTGCTGACATTCCAAGGATGGCAGTTGGGAAACAGCAATCAGAGCAGCAGTAACAGGAGGTACACACTGTAAGAACAATATGGGTGGCTTCTGAGATATACGTGGGAATACTTTTATGTGTTTTTAAAACAAAGACACAACTTGTATATATATATATATAAAAGAAGTACTTCAACTATCACTTCAATGAGAAAAGAAACAACCATCCTCTCTTAACTGGTCATTTCCATCAGCTGAAGACTTATCATATGACTTCTGAATAGAAAAGCAGTGAAGGCAGTAAACTCAGAGGTCAACAGTTACATCAGAAAACATCTGATGATGTAAGATCCAGTTTAACCATGTTCTACATCTGTATATCAGAGATTATTGCAGTTATTGAGGAGAAAGTTTAGGGTACCAGCACTTTCCACACCCTTACTATGAGCTTCTGACAGTAACTCTGTAAGTGACCATAAACAGTCCAACCCCAAATGTGCCCTATTTTCAGTTCTGATTACAGAAACACAAAATGCAGCTGATATTCCCGTTAATGAATGATTATTAAAATGACAGCATCAATAGATGAGAATTAGAATTACATCACACTTTCAAAAAACTGTGGTGAGGTATATTCTGCATAAATAGAATTCCCAATTTTAAGTGACAAAGCAGAAAATAAGTAGCTTTTCATTGTCTGGTTTGTATTAGAGTTTCAAAAAATAAAGATCCATTAGCAGGCATCCTAATACAAGGGGCATGAGAGTGCTAAGAACCTCAATACAGAGAAACATTCCCTAAAAAAGCGGAAAACTAGTGTAAGTTTCAAGATTTTTCTAACTATCCAGCAAAACTGGCTCATTTAAACTTCAAAATGTTCAAACTATCCAGATGATAGTTTGAACACTAATCCATATGTCAAGAGATAAATAAAAGCAGCTAAACAGAAGTGATTTAAAAAGAAAAAAATGTGTTAGTATCACAAATATTGAGAAAGAAATATATTTCTAGGGAAATATGCCAAATATATAGGAAGAGATAATACCTTTAGTAGATCAGCTGTTATGATTGGGAGCAAAAGACATATTTTGGGGTGCAAAGGCCTTTGTGTAAAGCACACATATTTCTGAAGGCATCTGAATTTCTAAAAATTCTTACACTAAAAGGTGTCACTGCTTCACTTGCATCAATAGCTGATCACAGCTACAACAGTGTTACTGGATCAAAACATGAGTGCCCAAGCAGCTCAGAATAGACTGGTTAATACAGACTTATTCTAAAGATAAATAATTCCTAAGAAAAAGACATTGATGTCAGAGGAAGAAAGAAATTATATAGGAAAGAAGTTGAGATGATGTATTTTTACAAATACTCTTGGATCAGATTTATTTATTTTATTCAACTGCTGTTGGATACTGCATGTAAGTCCTGCATTCATTTGGGCAACCCTACCACCTTACATATACCCTTCACACTGTTAAATTCACAACATCCTGAAGAAAAGACCACTTTCCCATTTCTCTCATTTTTTATGCAGACAAATTATGAAAAAAAAAAAGAGAAATCCCAGCACCATTAAAATGGCACAATTATCACTGAATTAGATTGAATGGAAGCTCCACCTGACAGAGCTGAGGTCATACACAAATTCTATGCTATAGCAAAGGACTGTGTATAATTTTCAGAGTACCCAGCACACCCAGGAGTATCTAAGCTTATCTTCTTTTTCAAAGCTAATGCTGCCCCTAAAAAGCTTTCTGGTAACTCCTCCACCCTAGGTACTTGGCTGAGAAGAAAAACAAACTAACAGAACTGAGCAATAACCTGCACTGTAGCTGTACTGACCCTGCACACCCCACTGTCATGACTTCTCTTGTTAAGAGATTCTACTTCCCTCCCAGAACTGTTGAGGGTTTCAAATGATAAAGCAGTTTAGTAAAAGTAATTTCTTTTACTGGAACTGAAGCAGCTGGAGCTGGTGCTGTTTTGCTTCACTTTTCCAATGTAGCTAATTCATAGTCCACCTCATAAAAGTAAGCTAAAAGCATGGTACGAAATGTATAAAGTAACAAAAATAATTATTAGGTGTACATTCAGAATTCTGAGCAATTGCTTTTTAAATCCCTTTTTCTTGTCTGAACTGAAAAGCTTCTTAAAAATTCCTAACTCCCAGAAAAGTGAAACCTGGTGGTGCTAAGACTACACATCACTTTGACACTACATAACTTGGACTTATTCTCAAAATCTCCTGTTTACCTCTATAGCATTTGCGTTAGTGCCTCTATGCCCTTAGGCAATGATAAAACCAGGACCACTGGAAAGGTATTCTGTAGAAAGGGGACGATCTGGAAAAGCTGATACTTTTGTAGATGCACAGTCTCATTCGCCTTCTCTTTGTAACACAACCAAATACTACTGACATTCCAAACATGCATAAATAATGCATTTTTAGATAGAACCTTCCCATGCGAGGTTACAATTTAGCAAATAGATTTCCAGGCACCTGTACGATCATCTAGTCTGACCTATTGCACTACAAAATCTGCAGAATTCTGCAAGTGGGCAGAATTTCTGGTTAAAATACAGCAAGGGCCATGCTTCTGGGCTTAGTCATGAAATGAGACAAAATTGAAATGTATAGTGGTAGAATACATGAGTGTTAGTATTCATTTAAATTATTTTTTTGCTCCTACACAAACATGGGATAATAATAAATCACGGACTGAGAGTGCTATTGCATTAATTCTTAGCTCATAATTTACCAACATTTTATATGAGAGCAGTCCTGGAGAGCAGTCTGGAAAAACAAGAAAGTGTTTCATAGAACTGTTATGTAACTTTGTTGAATAGGATATTGTAAATAATTAATCCAAATGAAAGACCTGGGGGATCTTTTGGCAGGAATTAAACATGAAAAGAAGAGTGATTAGCCTCTGACTTTTTTCTTGAAAAAAGCAAACCCAAAGACACCAACAGTGACTGCAGAATCTCAGAATTTTTGTAGGGCTTGTACTGATGTAAGTTCTAAAGATAAAAGTATATTGTGCATTATAGGTCTTTTCCAACCTAAATGATTCTATGATACATAAAAAGAAATGAGGGATAGTTATGTAATAGTTGTCTAGTGCCTCTCATAAAAGGACCGTTCATTATGGTATTTCAAATCAAGTAGATTTCAGTCTTTCCTTCAGAGATCCACTTATCTGTGCCTCCAAATGAATGTTTCAATAAATGACCACCTTGTCTCAAGCAAAACTTTATTAAGGTCCAGTTCAATCCCAAGAACATCTCTGATAACTTACTGCAACACAATAAGCTGGATCATAAAGGAGATGCTGAAATACTTTTTAAAAAGTAATACCTGGCTAAATCAACTTATTGCATAAATCATTGCTTTGCATTCATCAGAAGTCTGTTTTTATCCACCATCGCAAAACAGTTGTGTCTTCCTGAGCCTCCAGACACTACTAAAAGTGAAAATAATTCTTGAAAACAAAAAAAGTAAGAACTTTATCATGTGACTTTTTTCAGGGTTTATTTAGTTTTGAATCCTTTATTGCATAACTCCTGTAAAACTTTTACTGGCTAAGCAAATCATGTAGAAAGTTGTTTTGAAAAGCCATAAGCCAGACTCGTCTCTGCTCAAAGCTATCAGTTACCACCAGCTTGTTACCTGAGCAGGGAATCTGGTCCATGCTCCTGCTTCTTTTAACATCCAACATTTCCTAATTCAGCAGCTTCACCAACATAACACCAGCAGAGCTGTTTCCACAGAGCATAGTCACTGTGGCAGTGATAGTCTCACCTCACATCCAGACCCATTCCAGCAACATTTCTGCTTTTCCAGGGGTGGGAAGAAAGGGGAAGATCAGTACTTCAGCTGCAGACCCATGTAGGTTACATGTTGCTTTTTATTTTCCCAGGCCATAACACAAACAGCATAAGCAAAATGTTCTCTGGCTGTGAAGTTATTGAAGCTTTAGAGCAGAAGTGATTAAATGTATCCAAAGAACATCAATGATCCATCCCCCACCACAACTAAAATCCTGACAACTCCATTATTTCAAAGGTTCAGCTGTCAAGATACACAACAGGAAGTAAGTAGAGATTTTGGATGTTTAAATCTGCTGCACTCTCACTGCAGGGGAATTTTCCTGTTCCAGGGCAGGAGGGGAAAATAAATCTATTCTAAAAGTCTTGGTAAAAATTTATTTTAAATATAGACAAAGACTGGGTTTCCTGACAAAAACACGAGATTTGCTGGTTATTTCAAACATCTGTTAAAAGTTGTCTCTCATTTTCAAAGCTCTTAATTTACTTTTTTCCACTCATGTAATCAGTTGATCTCAAATTGTTCCTCCCACTTTTACAGAATCTTTAGGAATTCTTCTATGACTCAGATGTCCTCTCTGCACTTTCTTCCTTTTCAGGACACTTGCTCGTACCTCTGCTTCATTGGCTCCATAATTACAAATCTGATCTGAAAATATTTCTTCTCTTTCCCAGTATTTTTCTTAGCTTTTCTAGTGAGAAGATTATTTCGTGGACCATTGTGCACAACTCTCTTTCCTGTTGTACTTAAACCTACTATGCTTGGAAATCCAGTATGTTTTAAAAAGCTATGAAGAACAATGTATGCTGTGCATGCACAAACGGGATGTGTAAATTATGGGGATTGCTAACAAAAGAGAGAGATTACAGGGGAATCACTGGTAGTTATAGGGAACCATTAAGGTACTTAAGACCACAAGTCTCCACTCGACCTCGACAGGGTTTGTATTCCTAAAACTCTTTGGTGAGCTTTTGTTTTGTTTTAAATACTACAACAAGTAATAAACAAACAGCACTTCATTATAGTATAGTCTTACTCAAAATTCATCATTAAGGTTCAATAACGAAGTAAAATAGGGTTACAAGAAAATATTCACAACAGAAATGTGGGTAATTTACACTAAAAAATAAATAGAAAGAACTGAAACTTCTGAATATACCGAAGTTCATAATTAATTAAAGACAAAACCAAAAGATTCTCTCTGACCACATAGTAACACTGTTTTCCTGTTTTCCGTTTTATCTTCCTTTCATAACATAGTTGTGGTGTTACTTTTACATAAAGGTAATTTTGGTTTGTTGCTTTGTTTTGTTTTTCTTTTAAAACTGCTCTAAGCAGCTTGAAGACATGAACTAACCATGCATGGCACTTTAGATTTAAAAAAAATAAAAGCAGAATTTCATAAGTTTGTATGTACACAGTGAACACTCTTAGACACTAATTACAAGGAAATGTACAATAACATATTCAATATTATTATCTCTTCTAAATATACAAGATCATCAAGAAATCTGCAGAGTCTTCTAGTAAACAATTTAGGTATATTTTACTGTACTTATCTCTAGCCCTGTTCATGTTACTCTAAAAAATTTCAGCAACTTCTATTCATTTTCAGCTAAGACTCCAGTGCAATGCTTTCACATAACACAAATTCTTTCTTTTCAAAGCCTCTATGGGAAACCTTAACCCTGACTGCACCTATGTTTCCATCTGAAGAGTGCCAAGTTTCAGGGATTTGGCAGACTTGCACACACGAGTTTATTAGCTCTGTAATTAATTTTATGTGCACGAAAGCATAAATGCATATTGGGTACACATTTTATCATCTGCTTCTTTCCTTTAATGAAGATTGTGATTCCATAAGATGAAGGACGGAAAGGAAGGAAGGAAGGAAAGAAAAGAAGGAAGAAAATTCTCTTTTCTGCTGAATCCCTGTAGTAGACATTCAGTCCAATGGTTGAAGAATTGCTGAAGAAAAATTAGCTGCTTGTCTCTATTTTGCACAGTACTAAATATTGCATCAACATACACCACTCCATATACTCAAAATTTCATCTCTGAAATAAAAAAGTACAAATGCTTATAACCTGTGCTGCTTCTGATGCTTTCCCACCATGGGAGGACTGATAGTGAAGCTATCTGGTGTTTATACTCATTAGTAAAGTGAATTAGCACCAGCATCTCACACCATTAAGCATATCATGGGGAAGCCCTTTTCAAGAGAAGTGGGTAACTGGCACTATTTTAAAGAAAAATAATCAGCATCAGCATCATCACAATTCCTGATTAGAGATGAATAACCAAGGAGGAAAACATACAACATTTCACAAGTTTTGGCGGTGCTCTACTTTCACTGTTCAGGTTTTTGATTCTGCTTGCCAAGCATTGTTTGATTAAGGGCTGAGGGTTTTTGATAGTCTCTTTCATTCTCTTTCCCAGAATGACAGGGATTCATTCTATCAAAATTGTTTTGCATTTCCAGCAACAGTGACAACCATGCAAATAGTGTGAGTTGCGACTTCACCTACTAACAAATGCAGCCAGTAACAAAATGAGACACTAAACTGGAGACTGAAAAATTCCATTATTTTTTCCAGTTCCAAGTCATGTTCCAAAGCAGACTGGAGCTGCTGTAGACTTGTTCCTTTTAACTCAAGATCTTTTTAATAGAATTTTTTCAATTTGTCAATGCCTTGCGTTATTGCTATGTACAAATTTTGCAGGTCCATGCTTAAAATGGTTGTGTTCCTATCGCAACATTTAGCTCATTCCAAGCACAGTCACTCATCTTATTTTATACTGCATCCAGTTATATCCCTACAAAGTATTTTAGTCTATGGCAGCTAATGATGCTTCCTCTTCACTGAGCTCCAAATATACTGGGGAGTTGTATTCTAAGTCATAACAATATTAGCAAACACAGTGAAGATAAGAACGCATTTATATTTCCCAAATCTATTGCATCTGAAAATAATAAGAATTTGGCAATGAATACAATTGCTTTGATAATCCAATCTAGAAATTTCAACACCTGTTAGTCCAGAACAAAATTTTGCAAAGCACCTTTTGTTCATTTGCCCATCCCCCGTTTTGCACTCTGGTATTGTCAGATTGTTGTGAGACATCTGTAAAAATTATCTGCAGTGTCTCTATTGCCATAATGCAGGCAATCCAGCAGGTCTCTTCATGAACTGCAGAAGCTAAAGCAAGCACCTCTCCATGCTGCACACCAGTGTGCATTTTTGCGTATTTGATAAAGCTCTCAGTAGAGTTGCAGTGAGAGGTATTTCCAGCTGCCACTTCACGGACAGTCTGATCCTTGTTGGTTAGCGTAAAACCTAATCTGAACTAGAGGTTTAGACCATGGCATATTTTTAACTTCCTGACATACACAGCAGTCTGCTGTTGAGGAATTTTCCTCTCTCCAAAGTGATGAGCAGACAAGGGACTACTAATGCTACTCATGCTTTGCTCAGTGGGAGGTAATGCAAAAGCAGCACAGCAGCAAATACTGTATTAATAATGTGCTGCTCCTTCTCCTCTCCCTCTCCCATCTCAGGTTCAGAGTTGGAAAATGACAACAGACAGGACAGACTACATTCTTCTTCAAGCAAAAGGAGTGAAGAGAATCATTTGGTAAGTGATTGCTAGGAGAACAGAAT
>NW_008236696.1:3704827-3709827 GCF_000691975.1 Corvus brachyrhynchos | reverse complement strand
TCAATATTGTGTATTTAAGTCTAGACTTAAAGCAAATGACACTGCAAATTTAATTCAGAATGTGTTTAACTTTAACTTATTCACACTTGTCAATATACAAGTACATTGATGCATATGGAGATTTAAGG
This sequence comes from Corvus brachyrhynchos, assembly GCF_000691975.1. Classification (NCBI taxonomy): domain Eukaryota; kingdom Metazoa; phylum Chordata; class Aves; order Passeriformes; family Corvidae; genus Corvus; species Corvus brachyrhynchos. Next base: position 3,709,699 of record NW_008236696.1, on the reverse strand, counting down.
CATGTGTTGGATGAATTTAACAATACAGACTGAACAAAAACACATCTCCTAGCAGATGAAGATTAGCAGGAAGATCCATCAAATTGTTCTATGAATTCAAATGAGAAAGTCATGGAAGTTTTTCGAGGTTTCTTTTTTCTGTGGAGGCAACAACAGTGCATATTCTGCACATTTCACAATTTGTATTTAGTATCAAGGAGAGATGCATTAACAGCAAACAAAACTAAGAGTTGTGTACAAATCAAAAGCTGTTTACAGAATGGACAGATTTGGAAAACTGGAGGGTCCTAACTGTAGGACATGCATTAACATCAATGATACCTGTACCCTCTTCCTCCATCCCATTTTCCTAAAGAGAAGGAAAACCAGAACTTGCAAGCTCACTATAATATTCCTACAAACTATGCTAATACCACACCTAGGCCTTTCAGTGTTCTTGCCTTCCACATGTGAGGGAAGCAAACACTGGTTTAGCGGTACAAAAGGGAGGACAAAGGTGCCCTGTGCCCTGCTGCAGCTGCAAATGTTTAAAATGCATGTACTAGCCTCAGATGGAAACTGGGAGATTCCCAGAAGAGATGTCACAGTCAGGACCTGAAGGAACACTTCAGGGTGCATTAGAAGCCAAGCCTAGATAAACTCCAAAATTTTTTGTGGCTTTTTAATTTCACAAACAGGTCCCTGGTAAAAGACACTGAAACTAGAAGGGCTGCATGTCAGAGTAGTACCCTGTGCCAGCTCAGTATCACTCCAGCAGGCATCTGTTTTCTTATGCACAATTTCAGTGTCGTAGTCATTTGACGCACTCCCTGTTAAGCTCTCTCATGCTCCTCACTGGGCCCTCAATAAGAAGCATAACCCAGAATAATGCAGGTAAAAATGGTAAGTATTAAACTTGACTTCAAAAATTCTTGCAAGAAAACATACATCTAGATTCTGTATTCCTTTAGCTTAGCTTCAGGGAGTTTTGTGAATCATTTACTCACAATGACAAACCTTGCCCCTCCATCACTTTCCAGCAATCTTACCTGTTTTATAACTCAGCCAGGGAGTCAAACAATGCCCACTGTAAGTCAGATAGATTCTCTTGTGAGTACCATGAACGTTGATATGCCACCTGCCAGTCACACGTACTTCACACCTGCTGTCAAAGTGCAGTGAAAGCTTGCTTTGTTTGATTAGAAAATGCACAACCATTCTTACCAAGTGAGAGAATCTCACTTTATAATTAGTGTCATACCCACTATGCTCTAATAATTATGATTATCAGTTTAATGACAGAGTGATGCTACATATACCAAGGCCATTTAGCCACAGGTAAGAGAGTGTGGCATTGTACACTGGTACAGATGTTGGGCACACAAAAAGAGAGTAGAATTTGAAAAGGGACAAATGAAAAGAAAAAGAAAAGAGATATGAAAATTATAAATGGCAGACTGGCATAGCCAAAGAAGGTGGAGTATGGGGGAAAAACAGGAATAAAGTTCACAGGGAAAAGAAATCCCCAAGATATTCTATCTGAATTTAGTTTTTATTATATATCTTAAAAAATTTAAAAATAATATGTTAAAAATGCCTAAGAAATTCTGTGTCTTGGTGCCCCAAGTAGAAGGTCTGCAGGCCTTTAACAGCTTGGTAGTCCAGTCACTGCACATACAGGAACAAGCAGTGTAAGGTTTGGCTAGCTGTGCATGTGACACCACAGAACTGGGATTTTGACTTAAACAAATGTTTAACAGCCTTAAAGGCATTTGAAAGCTACACCACAAACCTTCTGAAAGCAAAACTATCTATTTTACCTTCTGTTCAGTTTGTCGAAGACACAGTTAAGGGAAAGTACAGCCAGAATTCTGCAGAAAGGATCTGTTAAATGGAAAAGTTTCTTTATGTACCAGCTGCTTTGGATCATCCTATAAGATGAAGCTTCCAATATAATCTTCTGTCATGAGGCATTTTAACCCTGGAGTGGAAACCTGAAGAAAGCAGTAGGGTAAAACACTTGACAGAAGAAACCACAAAAGCTTCAGGGTTTCTCTGGCTTATAGAAAGGGCATAGTTTAGGAACACAGGCAAAATAAGAGGTTGTATACCCCAACTGAGAGTGTATTTCTCAAACATTGAATAATTTTGCCTCCCTCCTGATTTCAAATACAGACATTCTGCAGAAGGGATAAAAGCTGTAGTGCACCTGTTTCCCTTGAGCCCATTAGAACTCATTACTGGGAATGACCATCCATACCCCACCACAAGGCTGAGCAATAGAAGATGCATAGAAATAAGGTGTTGTAAAATGAACTCACCAGGAAAATCAAACAGATCTTTGATTTCACTCTCCGTGATGTCCAAGCTGGGACACACCTAGTTCTCCTTTAGCTCTGAGAGGGAAGCACAACTGTGGGAAGAAACAAAGTTTGAGTTGTCTCAGAGTAAAAATATATACAGCACGCTTTAAAGGAATTATGACATTTCATCTTGAAATGCTGTATTGTTTTACCTAATAATAAAAATCAAATTATTCCACCCCTAGGCTCAGTCTTGTCCAGTTGCTGGTATATTACATGTACCAATAATGCAAATTCCTCCATCCCACCTCCACTCTTACCAGCCCTTCCCACTAATTTTCCTTTCTCCTTAATAAAGATGAAATCTCTTAAGCATGCAGAGGCCTCCCGAGATCTCCCTTTCTGGATTTTCTTTAAAGGGCTTTCACAGGAGAAGAATTAGGTACATTATCAACCCATTACCAGCCCAGTTTGCACATGTCATTATGTTTGTCCTTTTTCTCTAAAAATGAGAAATTTCACTACAGAAAGAACCACTAAATATAAATTTGCAAAAGCCCCTTTGCCACCAGAGCTACCAGTTTCTCTAAACAGGGACTGGGAAGAGTGAGGAAGGAAATAAAATAAAATTCCCTTTCAGATAGTTTTCTCCTGAAGGGCACTAAGATCTGGATCTAACAAAAGGTTAAAGAATAATTAAACCTCATGCAAAAACCTTATTTGTTCAGATGATATGAAAAATTAAATTCTAGTCATACCCTAGTAAAGTCATTACCATCTTTTTGGTTCTGGTGGTTTTGGTTTTTTGAGTGACCTTTGTTGATAGAAAAGGGACAAAGAAGAAACCATCCTTAAACCAAATCCTCTTCTATATACAAGACCTGTACACCTTTTACTGAGGGGACCTTTTTTCCCCAGTAAATCATCTGGTTGTTTTCTACTTGCTGGCTCCCCTTTCCATATTTGAACATGTCTTACAGGCTGTCAGGGGCCTCATGCTCTGCGATGAATGGATTCAATTCCTCCATCAAACATAAAAGTTTCCTTTTACTTCAATCTCAGGAAACACTTGTGCAACAGTACAAGTACCTTAACCAAGACCTTTCTTCCATTCCTTTTAAAGCAGGTTATTTCCTTGTAGAGATACTAGAATGAAAGGGAAAGAAAAAGACAGGAGACTCCTGCAAACATTACCTCAGTAGATGTTAAATCGCGCACTTGAAATTTTTGTGAGAAAAACAATTCAAGCGCAAAGTGAAATTATGACACATTCAAAGTGCTCATTACTCACAGAAAATATACAGCAAGGAAGGAAAATTCTGTCTTCCAGTGCAAGAGCCAGCAAAATTGTAAGGTCCTTAGCCAGTGGTCACCTCTGACACTAAACTGCTTGTGTGAGGGCTTGTGAATCCTAGACCTTAAGCAGCCAAAAGGCAGCTGGCTTTGGCTACTGGGTCCTCTGGGAGCCCCCGAGGTCACCGGCACATTCTACAAGCACAGGGGATGGCAGAAAATCTTTCACAAAGCGTCAGGCAGACAGCAGGACTCTGGGCCTTGCGCTTTGACGTTTGCAGCAGAACCTCAGGGCTAAAGGCTGGCGTGGTCTCCCTGCTGTGTTACTCAGTTTCCAAACCTACACCTTCAATCCAGAGCAATGGACAGACAGACGGGCACTCCGCTGCTGTGCGGAGCACGGCATTGTGCTATTAACAGATGACACTATGTTATTAATAATATTCAAACAGAAGTGCCATGCCTATAATTCTCGCTCGTTCCGTAGCAATCTTCAGCAATCAAAGCGCTGTCCCTGCCCGTGCGGAGCCGGTGCCGGACGCGCTGGTCAGCCCTGACAGCGCAGCGGGGAAGGCTCCATTAGCACGGGAGGAGGCGGAGAGAGCGCAGCCCACGGGCGAATGGGGCGGTCAGACACACGGAGCAGAGCACCAGGACAAAAGACGGGAAAATGGGAGAATCACAGAATTGTCAAGGTTGGAAGGGACCTCTGGAGATGATCCCGTCCAACCCCCTAACAAGGCAGGGTCACCTGGAGCAGGTGATACAGGAACGCGTCCAGGTGAGACTCCGTGACCTCCCAGGGCAGCCTGTCCCAGTGCTCTGCCACCCTCAGTGTGTATAAGCTTTCCCTCCTGTTGAGGTGAAACTTTTTCTGTTTTAGTTTATGGTCATTGCTCCTCATCCTGTTGCTGGGAAACATCGAAAAGAGTCTGGCACCATCCTCTTGGCCCCCACGTTGGAGATATTTATATGAATTAATGAGATCCTGTCAGTCTTCTCCAGACTAACCAGGCCCAGCTCCCGCAGTCTCTCCTCACAAGAGATGCTCCGGACCCCAAATCCCGTTTGTGCCTCCGCTGGACCTTCTCCGGTAGCTCCTTGTCTTTCTTGTACCGAGGAGCCCACAACTGGACCTCAGGAGGAACTGAAAAACTACTTTTATTTTTAAAAAGCGAATCTGGCGTGCGAGAAGGCTCTAGATCGGGGCGAAATCGCTTGATTACATTAAGAGTAAGGTCTGTACTACGTTTTACAACGCCGTAACCCTGCGCACGCCGTGTCCCCTCCCTGTCCC
>NW_008236696.1:3702543-3704369 GCF_000691975.1 Corvus brachyrhynchos | reverse complement strand
GGCAGCCGGATTCGCAGGTGTGTAGGGGACGGGCGGGCTCTGAACCCAGCTGTACTCACACGGCCCGGTGTACTTAGCCGTGCTTCAGGGCTGATTTCAAGGTAGTTTAATAGCTGATACAGGACACTCTTTTGGGAGAGCCAAAAGAGTAATTAATGGCTGTAATTAAACAAAAGATCAACGTTCTTACTGTTTTATGTCCCAAAAGAGTTTATTCCACATTCTAATCCACAAGTTACCAGTTGCACTGGATTGCTAAATGTTCATGGAACTATGCTTAACGTCAGTCAACGCTGGTCTCTTCAAGGTCGCTATGCAGTAAAAACTTTGAAGCAAATGGAGCCACAGGTAAAACAAGCCCTTCAAAACCTACCAAAACCTGTAAGTTTTTATTTATCAGTAGCGTCTTTTTGTTTAAAATTTTACTTGGTGAAATAACTATGGACTGTTGTCTCTTTATAGCACTGCTGTATCTTCTCCTGTATTTTGTCTGTAACAACAATTGATTGCAGTAATTCTGGTGGTGATTGGCTAATAGAGAACTTGTATGGGCAAATTTAAGTAATCATTTAAATAATGATACTCTACTTCAACTGAATTTCCTATTTCAAGTGTAGAAGAAGTTTTGCTATTTTTACGGACAAAAGCTCAGCAGTTACTAAAGCAATAATGAGTGGGTTTAACTGATACTTGGAAATTAGTGGTTTTTAAACTAACACATTTTCTCTTTCAGGCCTTCAATGGTTATTACAGAGGTGGATTTGAACCCAAAATGACTAAACGAGAAGCAGCTTTAATACTAGGAGTGAGGTAAAGGAAATGTATCAGAAATGAAATGTGAACAGGAGGCAGTGGTGTCTCCTCACTGCTGGCTTTGTTTGGAAAGGTTGTCATCCAATGCCCAGCATCCATTGGGAGTGTCACTGCCAAGTCAGGAAATAAGAAGTGACCTTTCAGGACTTTCTGTGCTTTTTGGGGGTTCTTTGCTGCACTTTAGCTTGGTTGGAGCTAATTCTGTGTGGACTTCCAGGCATCTGCATTTCCCTCGCACACTCCAAAGCCACGTGTGATCCAAATAAGCCATTTCAGGAAGCCTTGGGGTTCATTGTGTATGGGGGACACGAGACTGCTGTTTTCTCATGGTTCCTGTCAGTGTTGGGGAATTTCGGGTGGATGCAGTGTGAAGGTGCTGCAAACCCACTTCTTGTGTCTGGAATAAACTCATCACTTCTGGAACATGGTAGATCTGACTGGTGGCAATCTCTGCCAAAGCACTTAAGGCCAAATACATAAATCTATCAAATAAGAACTTTGAACTGTGGCATTTTTTGGGTTTTTGTAGTTTTTTACCTTAATAAACCAAGCAAATGTTTTTTGACTTACAGCCTTTGGGAAGTTTTCCCAGTAAAAATGTTACAACATAGTTCTGTTTGTTTTTAACTGTGTGGATGACCCCCACCCTATTAGATATGCTGTAGCATGTCTTTTTCAGCATACAGTGTTTTAGAAAAACCCTAGGAAACCTCTCCAGGACTTACACACTACATATCAGTAGTAGGAAAAGAGAAACATACATATTAGCTAGAGAATTTATGGGTAAGACAGTGCTCACTTGTTCTCAGACACCTTTTGACAATCTGGGGAATTTCATGAGTCAAAAGTCAGTTTTTCTCTGTCTTTCAAAGCCCGACAGCCAACAGAAATAAAATTAGAGAAGCTCATAGACGGATCATGCTTCTGAATCATCCAGATAAAGGTAAGGAAATTAAGTCATGTTGATTAGTTAATACATGTTTTTAACACAGATGAATAGAATTGTGTAGGGA
>NW_008236696.1:3671098-3702433 GCF_000691975.1 Corvus brachyrhynchos | reverse complement strand
CTCAGCTTTTAAAAAACCCACAGAAAACTGTGTGAAAACAAATTTTAGAGTGCCTTAATCCATGTGGGTGTAGAGCATATTTTTGTGTGTGAATGTTTTAAAAGCAACCAGACAGATTCAGCAGATCAGTTTGTTACCTGCTTTATCTTCTGTGAATATCAGATTAGAATATGAATTGTTAAAATGCGACTTAAAACCTCCTTAATTTTAGATGAAAACCCAGAGTACCCTTGTGTGTTTTATGTACCACTTGTGAGTTTGAGTTCATCATAAATGGAAAGTGTTGAGCCTTCTACAGCTGCTGAAGACATTAAACTATGAAATATTCCTGTTTGTGGTACTCTGAAGGCTCAGAATCTAGTTATGCTCAGAGTAACTCAAGGCATCTATACCTGTTCTAAATTCTGTTGAGTGAGTCAGAATCATGTGTTGGTGTTCGACATTCGACTTCTCAATCGTCGCTTAAAAGGTAAAATGGCTTCCTTTGAAGTGACTGTTGAATTTCTTGCTTCTGTGCACCAAAATCTAAAATAATCCATGGGGATATGCTTTTTGTAGATAATATTGAGTGAAAGTTACCTTCAAAATTAACCTTACTGAATATATGCAGAACCTAAAAATAGCATTTTGTGTTGTATATGACCTAAAGCTTCAGGTAAATAATTAGAGTGCAATTAATGGTATATATGCCAGCAGCACAGTTGTTGTGCCTCATGGCTTTACAATTTTGGTGCATTTGCAGTGTGGATTCTGTCTCAGTCTCCCTAAGTAATTTTTTGCCCTGTTTAAAAACTGAACTGGTCCCTTGGTACAGCAGCACTTTGTGCTTGGCACGGTTATCTGCAGACCTGTTACTTCAGTGCTTCTGTATTCACCACAGACTGCTAAGTCAGGAGTGACCAATTCATTTATGACTGATAAAACTGGAGCAAAAGCCACTGCAGTAAACTAAAAGCAGCCTAACAGGAACGAGTGGTCTGACACTGAGCTCCTGCAGTGTCTGTGAGTGAACTTAGATGCCTTCAGTCACAACCAGTTTGTTCTTTAACTGGCAGAACCTCAGACCATGCCCTTTTTTCCCATGTCCTGTGGCATTATTATCAGCACAGAAGAGAAATGTTGGGTTTTTTCACCTGATTTGAGGTTCTCCTTCTTCTAGGTGGGTCTCCATATGTAGCAGCCAAAATCAATGAAGCTAAGGATCTACTGGAAGACCAAGCTAAAAAATGAACGAGAAAGAAAATCACTCATTCAGAGGGTTTGTCCCTGCAAATGATTATTTTTGATAAATGGCTTAAGAGAAGTTCTAATGTAAGTCTTTGACTTAATATAAATGAAGCTGAAAATACAAACCCAGGGAGGTTCTTCCCTCACGACTTAGTCACTTTTTTTTGGAAATGCGTGAGGGAGTGAGGCTTAAAGATTTTTTCATAGCTGTTCTTTATTAAACAGCCAAATCTGCCACTCAGAAATATTTTCAGTGCTTGAGAGCAGTAACTTGGTGTGGCCAGTGTGTGTTACCAGACACAGGTAGATTCACATGCTGTTACCTAATTTCTGTTGAACTGGCCCTGTTTAAAGTTCACACTGCTGCTCTTCTATCTGCTAAAATTAGCACGGTGAACCTGTTTGGGGAGGGGGGTGGAAAAACCAAGAGGATTTATTGGACAGGAGGAGCTGGGAGAGATGTGTGGTTGTCTCTGCCTGCAGAAATAAACCACAGGAAACAATGTATTCCCTTGTCCTTGCCTTGTGAAAAACAGGGTTAGTTAAGTGTTACTGATGGATCTGCAATGTTCCAGATTTTTTTAGTAACTTTTAGTTTTTGACAGATTTTAATAGCATTTAATAAATTCCATATTTGTAATAGAAGTCCTGTAGTTTTATACATTATTGTACACTACAAAGCCAGAGCTCACAGACTGAGGTTTGCACTTAGAGTGATTAGGAAACAGGAACTCTACATTGATCAGAGGATACCTGAGCTGGATTTGTGCCCTGTTAAGCCTCTCACACCCAGCAGCTTGTAAGGATCTCAGCTGGGGCCAGAGAGCTGTGTCATACTCCAAGAATCTTCCCAGTGTTTCTGCCACTATGGTAAAACACTGCACAGCACCTGTGAGAGTTAATGTCCACCTGGTCATAAACACAGTGGGGTTGAGGGCTTTCACTCCCAGAATCTGGACTTGGAAGTGCTGCTGGAAGCATCTCATCTTGTGAGTGCTGCCTGCTGTGCCCCAGCAGTGCTGTGGATGAGTTCTGGGCTGTTGAGGAAACATTACAACAGTAGGGATGAGCTTGTTCTGTGCCTTCAGGAGGATCAAATAGGGAGCATTTACAACCTCCCCCAAAGGGCAGTAATTTTGCTCAGCTACAGCATCAGCATGTAAAGCAGGGTGAAGGACAGCTGGAACACCACCATGCACAGTTCTGTAGTCTGCACATTCCAAGCCAGATGCAGAATGTTTCTGTACTTATTTCCCAGCCAAATACTACTGACTTATTAAACATAGCTGGTTTTTTCTTTCCCTGTTGTTTTAATTTTCTCCACTCCTGTGCCTGCCCCATCAGCTGAGATACTTGTGCACACTTCAGCTACAACGTTTAACTCTGTGTGTTCTGCAGGAGGGAACGTTGTTGCTGAGCGTCCAACACTGAAGTCCTACGACAAAGTGCACACACAGGTCCCTGCCTGGGACATCTCTGCTGTAGCTCTAGCAGGTAGAGCAGCTGGTTTAGAACTCTTGGTTTTGTCCTTACTTCTGACAAAATCAGGCAAGACAAATTCAAGTCAGTACAACATCAATGCTACCTTCTGCTGTGATTTCTTACACCTTCTTGCTACCCAGATGTTTTTCCACACCTGTTCTGTGCTTCCTTGCTCTGGCTCGTGGCCTGGAAAGATGGGTGTGTGTGTTGTACTTCAACTTATCAAAAACTACATCTGCATTAATTCCTATATATGTTAGTCAGGTTATGCAATTCTCCAAGATAAGGAGTCTGGTTTTAGACTCATTAACTGATGTTTGACATCATCACCTTAACAAAAGGAAGATCAGCACATTAGAAACTCTTACGAAAGAGAGTTAAGAGGTTCAAGCTGCCTAACAAGTAAGTTTCCTTTGTTAGTTAACAGCTTGAAAACCTTGCAGTCAATAATAATTTGAATTTCTGATAGAAACAGTCAACAGATGGAAGATCAAAGTTTATTTTCTTTTACTACCAGCATACAAAAAAAACATATTGCACATCAAACAACCAAAACAAAAATAAAAATACTCTACTAAGGACTAACATATGTAGTTTATACAGAATAAACTTTCTGGAAATTGATCTTTTCAGTAGTTCAGGTTATGTCTTAATGGACATGACTAATTCAGCTTAGTGTTAACTAAAGCTATGTTTGATTTTTAAATACTGTACAGTTTAATAAATAAACCAAACAAAGCCTCAATGTAGAACAGTCACTGCCAATGTCACCCAGTATCCCTGCAGATTATGAGAATTTAACAAATGTATTCCAGTGGTCTGCAGATTTTTCCTCTACATACAGCATTTAAAAAACATGTATTAAAACAGACCAGTTTCCAGACTAAACTAATGGAGAAATTACATTTCAGTGCAAAATATTTTAGACTGCATTTCTTTCTAGTATTCCTCAGGTGAAGAAGTGGTTGCATATTATTAAAAATGTAACAAAAGCAGCTAATGCTTTCATAAAGAGTATTATGTTAGGGATCCCCCTCACATCTTTGCCGTATTTTGAAAACAAAATAACATTTCCTATAGCCAGCAATTTTGTTTATTTAAATGTTACATATACTATCTCAAGGCACATCTGATGATATATTTATAACACAGTAGGTGTCAAAGTATGTTTAACATATGATTTCTCCAGGATCCCTCCCCTTTCTGTATTCCAAAATGGAGGAACTGAAAGTGCGGTGTCAAGACTGGCGATCCATATTCTATCTTTGGCAAGCTTATACAAGCACTATTTTAAATGTAATGTAAAAGAACTGTAAACTAGGAACTTCAGTTTATGAAACACCATTCAGCACTGCTTCTTCCTGATTATTTGCATCCTCCTGAACAGTGACTTTCTTTTCATCAGGGCTGTGCTGTAGTTTAGAAGGCTCATCCCCAGAGGTGGTGGCAGGACCATTCACTGCCTTTTCAGAAGGGCTGTTTTCATCAATCGCATCTTTTGCCTTGCAAAAACAAGAACAGGAGAATATTAAAAATTCCATAACAAGACAGAGTGTAATCTCAATTTCCCTCTGGATCACACAGCAGCTTTTCAAGAGGAAACACCCCTTGTCTGTCTGTGCCTGTATCCTGTCATTTAGAGCATCTGATCACTTACCTTGTCGTTTATGGGGTACTTCTTTATCAGCCACTTTAAGGAAATCATGCCAGCGTAACCCCCGGGAGTGCACACCCCCAGCACACCCAGATGCTTATTTATTTCTATTTGTCTAAGCCCATGAAGGAGTTCACTGAAAAACAGCTTTACAGCCTTTCTGAAGTCTATAGCAAGATGACATTTTGTTAATGGATCTTTCTTGCTTTGCTGAACTCAGAGACAACTTGTGGCAATATATTGCCTCTATAGAAGAAATTCTGCTTTATTCAGTTCTGATTATTTTTCAGGATAATGTAATGCCACTCTGATCCTTTAAGAAGAAAGGATCAAAAACATACAATCTCTGTACAATTAATTCCTTCTAAAATAGTTTGTACAAGTCACTAAAAATACCACATAGTATCCTCTGTCTGTAACATGTTTTAAGGGTTAAGACTTAACCATGGGCAATTTTCCCATTTTATTACATAACGCAACATTACTAAGTTTAGTATTTTAAAATGTGTACAGACTTAAATTTGATTCCTAAAATCTGCAACAACAGTCACTGTCAGTTCTGTTTACTCTGGGCCCTTTTTGCTTTTAATGATTTATTCTTAAACTCAAATGCACTTGTAGTCAAATGAGGCGAGCTAATTGAAGCCTTCCCTTCATTCCTTTACTGTTCTGCTGCAAGGGAGGAGGAAAAAAGGAAATGCACATTAAAAAAATCTTACCGTTTCTTTCTTGGTTTTGGCTACTGTCTCCTTTGGAGGGTTTCTCTGTCTACTTTGAGATTCAGCTCGTGATATATAATCAGCTACTGTTACTGTTCAAGGAAAAAAATCACAGTGATGCTCACATCAGCAGTCAATTCAGCATGAACCTTCATGTCTTTTCTGTACAAGTTACGCTCTAACTGGGAGACATCTCACAAAAGGCCTTCACACTTACAGGTTATCAACCGCACAGCAAGGATCAATTTGTTACTGTTGTTAAAAATAATTTTCACTAAAATCGGTGGTAACAATGATCTGAAAGTGGACTCTTAATAAAACAAATTTTGGTCCAATTGCAAATTTTATTGGAGAAGAGCTTTCTGTACTAGGTTTGAAGAGCTTTGGCTGCAGGCTCTTTGAACTATAGGCTGTGTGTGTCACTGGGGGTTTTATTAGCTTGAGTAGTGCAGAATTTCATACTAATGAAATGAAATGAAGTGAAATGAAGGCAGTGCCCAGAACTGGGGCAGGTCAGAGCCCAGTATCACTTAGGATGATGTAGCATCAAATCTTTGTTACGTCATGAAGTGACTGGCAAGGGAACTTGTCCTCCTTGAGGTACTGTGAGTGCCACCAGCACTGTGCCACCAGCACTGTGCCCTGCCTCTGCTGTGGCTGCTGTGGGGTGTGTGGACACAGCAGGGCTGCTGGAGCCAGCCCAGCTCAGGGGCAGCACGGCCGTGTCTGTGCCAGTACAGCGGCACTCACCGGGGCTGGCCAGGGCTTCTCTGACCTCTCCTTGCCACCTCAGCACATTTCTGTAGCCTGGTTTTGTGTGATCCTGCCCTCCTGTAACCACACCAAGACTCAGTTCTATCTTTAGAATACGGAGTACTGCAACTTTAAATATACACTTGTATCTCTGACAAGCAACAGCACATTAGGGTTGGCAAGCATTACCTATTGAACTGTACAGTCATTTATATTTAGTGTATCAGGTATTTAGGTGAGCTCTTTGTCTGGATTTAGCAATGACTGTGCATGAAATCCAAATCAGACTGGCAACTACAACAGATGAATTGCTCTGTTACAGTAATTGGATTTCTTACAACTGGGCCCTTCCAGAACTATGAAGGGCAAGGGAGTTTCTGTGCAAGTACTTTATCTTTAAAATGAGGTTCTGTACCCAACTCCTCTAATATTGGCAAACAGGAAGCACGTTTCATGCACACAGTGCATTCTTAGTATTCCTCTGTGTATAAGGAACCCTAATATACAGCCATGTAAATCAAATGATACAACTAAATGACTGAAGTACAGTGGTTGGCACTGGGGAGAAAGAAGGGGAGAGTTCCTTCTGTCTTAATTTCACTCACACTTAATAGGTATTGATGAAGACTTTAAATTATTACAGCATTTTAACAAAGATGCCAGAGAAATCTTGTTTGGGAAGTCTTGTTACGTTCTTAGAATACTTCAGATTTAAAAGAATTCACATGATTTTCTAAGAATTACTAACATTTCTTTATGCTGCTGACTGAAATTAGTTTCTTAGAAGCTGAAATTCTGACCCTTTACAAATCTGTATCACTGCTACAAAACTGGAATGTTGAGAAGAAACATGGGTGTTTGAGGTTTTTTAGGAGGGTGGGGTGTTTGATTTTTTCCTTCCCCCAGGTTTTAGTTAGCATAATAAAACAACTTTTTTCTTCTTAACCAAATGTTGTATGAGCACCATAGATACAAGGAAGACAAATATGGGTGAAATTTTGAACCTGTCAATCCAGAAGACCTTCTGTTACTACCCTGTGCCGTGTATGTACAAGCATTTTCTAAACAGGGCATTGTATTGATAATTAGCCAGTACACCTTTAACATTTCAAGTGTTAGTACACACAAAAGAAATGCAACAAGCCACAACAACAAAAAATTGGAAACATGCAATTTCACTTAAATTCCTCCTCCTTCCCACCCTCAATTTGCAGGTGACTTAAACTATTCCCAACAGCCAAGGACTGAGAGCAGCAGTGTGATGCAGGTGTGGGGCTGGCAAACCCCACGCGAGTTCCCTCACTGAGCTCTGCCAGGACCCACATCCTGCTGCTCCAACACTGCTGCTCAGCCAGTGCTGAAAAGGTTGTGTCCCAGTCAGTGCAAGCGCACAGATGCAGTGAGTGCAGACCATGAACCTTCATGTTTGTTGTGATCCTGGACCACAGAACTCAACAGCACTTTGGCCATTGACTTCAGTGAGAACTGGATCAGAAGCGTAACTCGTATGTCCAAGCAAAAAGTTAGACATCAATTAGTTTCATTAGACAGATTTTAGAAGTTTTCCTAGTAGAAGAAATATCTTTCATCTTTATCTAGTAGTCTTATTAGTTATTGAGTAACCTTTTGATATTATGCAGCTCTATGTAAAACAGCAGACACAACATTCTCTCATGCTTTTGACCTGAGATTACCCACAGCTCCACTCGAATTACCTGGCTGTCTATCTTCTGCCTGACCCCTGAAGCGACGCCTGCGGCTACGATTGCGTCGCTGGGGTTTTTTGTCACTATCATCTGCAATTGCAAAGTTTATAATGAACTATTTCTGATCATAAAATAAATAAATTCTTCAGCAGTTTCAGCATGGGGCATTTAAAATTGCTTCTGTTAAAGACAGAGACTAAAAGTAAGACAGAAAAGCTAAAAGAAAATTTTATACTGAAAGCATACACAGTAACACAAAAGCTAGATTTTACTTTTTGTTCTTGGTTCATTAAAACATTTAGGCACGTGCTTAATGACCTCAGATTTCATTTATTAAGTAACCATACGTCAAATTTTAGCAACATAACCCAGATTTTGTTTTTCTACATTAAGCAACAGAGTGTATTCTTGTCCCTGTGAGTATCGAGAGAATTTACTGAGGGAAAGTTCTTAAGTAGAAGCTCGGTAGAGACAAATTAACAGCTACTTAAGGAGCTTTCCCATACCGAGACTGAGGTTACCAAGGACAAAACAGAGTGTGTATCTGACAGTACTGTTTCTATCAAAGCAGCAGTACCAATGGGAAACAACAAGTCAAGTCTTTGGTGTCTCCATCAGACAGTTTTTACAAAAAAGGCACATGAAAAGGCTAGTGGAGCTCAGTAAACAGAAGATTCCATGGCACAGCCATGGAGGGAGTCTTTCTTTAATCAGACAGCAACCTTGAACAGAACAACGATTCGTCACTTACAAAAACAAACAAGGGCTTCACTACACTTACAGGGACAACACATTTTTTTCTTAGCTTGCTCTGGGACTACCATCCAACCATTTACATACCTAAACCATTCTCATTAACAGAAGCTGTATCAGACTCTGTCATTCCATCCATAAGAACAGCATCTTCATCAGTCCTTCGCCGGCGTGACCTCCTGCGGCGGTTGCTGCTGTGGTGGGACTCGCTGGCGTCGGTGTCCACGGTCTGGTCTGACTCCGTGTTATCCAGCAAGCTGTAAGGGTTGCTGTCCGGGTCTTTAAGCACTAAACAAACACAAAGTGTCCATCTAAGATACTGTAGTGATGTGTAACTTCATTTCCAGGCTGACTTACAGCCGTGTCCCAAAGTTTCAAACTACAAAGCAACCTTAAGCCAAGGTATAACACACAGACCTACAGTATTTCATCTCAGACTGGATCCTCCGACCCTTAACCTAACAGTAACAATCCTGGGGCACCACAACAGGCACTTGCACTGTTTCACCACAAACATTTCCAAGATGACACTTAAGAGACCTTTTACTCAAAACTGCTAAATACATAAAACACACCTTTCACTCTGTGGTTGTGTGGTACTTCTGACACTGTTACAGTGTTAATGTTAGCACAGATTCTGATAAAACCCAACTTCCAATCAGTGATTTCTTCTTTCATTCTGGATCTAAACGTAAGCTTAACTCAGAAGGCAGCCATAGGCAACATGCCAAAGATTTATCAACTTTGCTAATAACATTGTGTGTGAGCCATAGAGGAAGGAAATTAAGATCACTGTGAACAGAAAATAAACAAAATGCTAAAACACGCTGTATGACACAACTATCACACAACTGCACTGAAATCCCAGGGTATTAAGATCCAAATGTAAGAATGGAGTATTTTAAAAAAGTAAGAGGTTATACAGATAATTGCCAGGAAGACAATTTCAATTCAAAATCCATTTGGAACACAGTACCAGAGCTAATGGATGACTTTCCACCACGAGGTCCCCCACGCCCACGACCTCCAGACACGCTACGTCCTCGTCCCCCGGGACGTCGTCTGTTGTCTCGTTGGTGCCTGCTCTCCCTGTCATCTTCTCCTGCCAAGGACCAGTCACTAAGTTCATCTTTTCTCTCAGATTCTGTTTCAGAGGGATTAGAGAGCTCAGAGTTTGTACCTTGGATGAGAAGGAAAAGAAAATTGGAAATTAGTATCAATTTGGGGATTATATTCTGGTTTCATATCCTCACCGAAGTATTCCAGCCAGCATTGCTGGTTATGGATGTATGTTATTTAAAAAAAAAAAAGCATTAAATATATATATAAATATTAATACACATACAAGTATATAATCATAGATGTATTTTAATATTTATATATACACCCATATATAAGAATATATACATACATAAAATATAGAGCAGAAGTTACCTAAATAAGATTCTCAATCTAAGTTTGTTTGTACTAACATGTGAAATAAAGGCTGAAAGATTACCAAATCTGTAATTTCTGTACACAGATAAACCAAGGATTAAGCAGTGTTTCCTCTCTTTGTCTACACACTGCAGGCATTTGGTGCAGTTTCTAGGCAACTTCTGTAAAATTCCCAAGGACAACTTTGCCACCTTATAGCCGATGGCTGTTGCTAAGCAACCCCTTCTGGATGCTGTAATGCTGCTTGAACAATTTCACTGTTTATATTAAACAGCATCTGTAATACCCGGCCATCTCTGAGTACCCAAACCCATACAGCTTTTTATTACCTGAAAAACCAACACCTATTATTCATTTTAGGTATCCAGGAACTCCCCCTACTAAACCAGTCTGAAGTTTTAGACACATATGGCTCCATTTTGGGAGGAAAAAAAAAAAAAAAGTTTTCCAAATCAGAGTGTGGATATATATAAGCAAAGTGAACAAGTTTTCTTACAGTTAGTCAGTTCATTGGGAAATACTAAGAAGTGAAGTTATAAACATCATCATCAGAATCAACACAACTAACACATGGCATGATCCAGGAAGCTATAGCCAGGGACAGACTGTAAAGCCCATAAAGGGTCTGATTTTTTAACAGAAATGAGCTACAGGTAGATATCCAGAGTAATTTACTGTACTGAAAAAAAACCATTGTCCTTCTTTGTGAAGCATGTTTATATTGAAATGCAGTGTCTCCATTTGGACGAGCTGGGGATGTGCACACCTGTTAGGAAATGAACCGTGCTTTTTAATTGAGAAATGCATCACAGTACCTCACTACACCTTAAAACAAATCCAATTAGTTCCTGACCAAATTAAAAAACTCATGGGACTTTGTGCTGTCTCCATGTTAAATCATTTTGGCTTACTTTTCAGAAATACGCTGCTAAGATGGCCATGATCACAGACAAGCAATTTTTCTCCTTCTCAAACAAAATAGATAATGCTAATTTCAGATTTTTTTTTTTTGTGTCTCCTGAAAAGCATCTCTATTTCCCTTCCCAGCTTTTATGATGTTATCTAACAACACTGAAGGACAAGATGTTCCCAAGTTTGGTTTGTTAATTTTTTCAGTTTTAAACTTAACTTCAAGACTGCAAATCTAACGGGGTGTTTTGAGCTATGTACAAAATCAAATGGCAATTCTGAATTTCCAACCCTATCTTCACTCAAGTACGATGAACACAAAGAAATCCAGAGACAGTTTTGGGTTCAAAGGTATCCCGAGGCCTCGCTCAAGGGCGCTCACCATAACCAGACGTGTAATTGGGGCCCCTGCGGCCTCTGCCCCGCCCGCTGTAGGACCTGGAGCCTTGCACTGAGGAGAGGGTGCTCTCATCAGTGGTGTAACCCTTCTCCTTCTCAGGAACTCGAGTAGAGGAAGGCCTGAAGCCCATCCCAATCTGGCGCAGCTGTTCATCGATTTGGAGCCTTTCCAGTCTTAGTTGTTCTACCTCCTACATAAAATGAAACAAAAAACATTGAAAAAACTGCTGACAAACGTCCCTCAAAAAACACCATCACCCACCCACTCATCTTGAAAATAATCATTCCTGTAGGAGAGTTACCACCACCTGGAAGGTGACTACAAATAACAAAATTCAAGATGAGCTATCTCTGAGTTTTGGAAGAGATCTAAAAACTTTCTTGTTCACCATTACACAGATGACTTTTCTCTAAGGCTACTTAATTACAATTCATCGAATTTTTTCCAGTAAAATTTAGGGGAAAAAAAAAAGCAAACTGACAAGGGAACACAATTCAAACTCATTATCTTCGTTAACATCACAATGCAAAACCAACCTAAACAGGTAATTGTTCTAATACTACACTGTGTTGTGTTACTATTAGAAATTCCATCCTACCCCAACGGAGCATTAACCTGGGAACAGCAGAACATGAACACAGAGAAAAAATTGTGTTAGTTCCCAAATGCCCCTTAAACCACTGTTCTTTGCAGTCTGATTCTTTCTACCCCAACAGCACTAAGTAACCATGACAAGGTATTTACAGGCTCACGATACCCATGGGCAAGGAGTGGGCTCAAGGCACAAAGGTTTAAATTGTGATATACTGAGGAACAGTTTAACAACTGCAAATCCCACCAAAGCATTTGCTCAGAAATTCCCTTACTTCAACCCAAGTTTCCTCTACAGGTTGTCCCTCTCTAAATACACTCACCTTTAGATATGCGATGTGATATTCCAACAGAACTTGGACATTCCCAATGCTTTCTTTAGTACCAACAAATACAAACGGTACCATTCCCTACAGAAACAAAGCATCAAAGCTTTTTATCAGGAAGAACATTATCATCAAAACAATGCTTTCTTTTCAAATTATATATGAAGAGATCTGTTTTAAATTACAAAAGTGAGCTGAACAAAGGCAGTAACTAAGCCTTGGACTGCAAAGACATTAGAAATAGCTCAGGCTGGTGTGACAGTGGGGGCTTCAGACTGTCCAGCTTTCCCAACAATCTATTCTGGAGATGCAGTAACCTGACATCCCATGTTCACATCCCCCCATGCAACACATACTCTGTGTGTTTATCACAGCAGGTGTGTAGAAGTATCCACAGTTTACCAGGAAGTGCCCAGTGGTTCATTAAACCAACTTTACAAGACTCAGCACCTTTACAAGATTTTAGTGTTTGTTCTTATCTATTTAAAATATGTGGATACTTTTAACACTATAAATCCCAAATTAATTACGTAGCCAAAGTACGTATAGGAGAAAGAGTAAAAAAAAAAAAAACCCTCTTACATCAGCAGCAAAAAACCTTCCTTTAATTACCTCATATAAAATCTACTGCAAGATGCCCACTTAAAACTAATGCTCTCTATATCCACAGATTGTGAAATAAAACTGGGTTTGAGAGTAAAAACCCAGTCACAGCAGGAAAGAATAAAGTACTTACATCTTCACGGGGCAGCTTATTTTCATTGTCTCCTTCAATTCTCACCCTGACGACTCCAGACTTGTCTACAATCTCCTGAATCACTTTTCCATTTTTTCCAATAACTTTTCCTTCAGAGGGCAAGAATGGTTAATTTTGCACCAGTGTGCATAGTATTTTAACATGTTTATTGATATTTTATATATAAACCCCCCAGATGATGTCAGAGAAAACTTCCAAAATTAAATTCTCTCTCTATATGCAGAATGACAAGCAGTGACGAAGATCACCACTGCACACAAGCTTCTAACAGAACCAAACCAAGAGTAAAAAGGCACAAGAGTTTTGCAAATTCTTATTTTAAATTTATGTGTCAAAATTATTTGGACCCCCTGACTCCACATGTGCCTTCATTCAATCTTTCCTGACATTTTAATAGGCTTATACATTTTTTGAAGCCTCTTAAAAAATTTGGCTTTACAACAGATTTGTGTACGACCAGTGATTTTCACATTACCTTTAAAATACCTATTTTGAGATCATGCATGGGATCTAAACCAAAAGTTCCTTCAGAACTTGTATGTTTAAATCTCAAAAAAAGAAAAAGAGGTGACTCCTTGGGTCCCTTACTACAAGAGTTTAGCTCTCAGGCTAAAGTTCTGTGAAAACGTTTCTTCATCCCAGCTAAATATATGGCACTTAAAAACATTTATGTTTAAATTAGGAGCAAAGGAAGGCAGAACAACTTTTAAAAAGGGTAAAAGCCAGAACTGTGTAACAGAATACTCCATAAGGAATGTTCTTTTCAGCAAGTATCAACATGACACAAAGTAACACGCAAAATATATTAAAAATTTGTTTTCCTTCCTCAAAAGCTCTAACAGCTCAGCAGGTTTGGGTTTTTATCTTTCTGTACTGGAGTCACTGATGAGCACTGAACTTCCTTTAAGCTGGATGTCTCCATTAAGTGTAGCTAAATATCTGTCTGCTTACCTGGGTGCTCACAGGTGATGTAGGCAGGACATTTGCCTTCATCAGAAACTGGCATTGTCATTGTTTAACAGCAGCATTTTCAGTTAAACACACTGCTGTGACTTGTGCCCTGATTCTTATGTGGGATATATTTGCACTAATGCATGCTCTCCAAAAGCTCTCCAAAACTCAATTTGTAGAACATAAGGTTTAGCAAAATTCCCTGGAATAATTAGATTTACTGAATAAGACTGCAGAAAAAAAACTGTTCACATATAAACTAGTGATTAACTTGTTGCATGTTAAAATGAGCTTTCACATTACATACGTGAGAAAACCAGTAAGTTGCATCAGATACACAATTTGCCCAAGTTCTATTGAAAAAAAAAAAATAACCCAAATGAACAAATGAAACTTCCCTGTACCTTAATCTGGTCAAGTTCTAACACCATGGAAGCCTAAGTTTTAGGAGTTTGCACATTAATTATTTAAATTATGTTATTTACAATATGCAGGCTCCAAGCACCAAACCACAGGAGGTTAAAGCTCAGGTTTTAATTTCCCCTCTGTATAATCCAAGCTGTTCAATCAGGTACAACACCTGCAACTTACTGCCTCCATGCCCACACTGCCCACAGGCTGGGCATGGGGAGCAGGGAGCTGCCAGACTTGAGTAAAAAGCAGGATAAAGGAAGTAGAATGAGGGAAGAGGAAAAATGTCCCCTGGGAAGGCCAGAGTAGGAGAAGACGTTTGTGTCTAAGTGGAACAAAATTAACCTCACAATACAGAGTGGCTTTCAATACAGAACCTAGCAGACTATGCTACACCTTCATAAACATGGAAACCTGCAACATGGAAAAATGCCTATTTTGAGACTGAGGCTGAGACCTATGAGCACTGTTGATTTATACAGGAGCTCACCAGCATCCAACCACCACCTCTGACAAACCTCAACCCAGGAGGGAGCAGTAACAGGAGAACTGTCTTGTGTCATTCTTGCAACTCAGCTGGAGTACTTCCAGATTAAACTTTGGAACTTAGTTTCTGCACTTTTAAGCAGTCAATTTAGTAAGGTGTATTTTTTCACCACAATCTGAACTTCAAATATTACCATTAAATTAGGTGGTAGAAGTCTGTAATCGAGTCAATTTAAGTGTTAAAATCCTGACAAAGTATTATGCAGCAACAATATAGCCAATTTCATAATAATTCTCTGATACATGTAGTTTTAAAAGATTAATCACTTTCTACTTAAATGGAGAAATCAAATGTTGTACTGGCATCTATATCCTCTTTGCAAAGTTATGTTGATTAGGCTCCATTTCCCCAACTTTTCATGTTTTAGCAGTATTACATACCAACAAGATTTCTGGGAACTTGAATAAAATCCTCCACAAATTCCAAGTAACTTCTGGCCTTTTTTACTGCCTCAGCAGTCTGGAAATGAATTTAAAAAAATTGAATTTATTTGTGAATATAGCATGTTAAAAACAAAACCTTGTAGCAACAGCTGCAAGTCTTCCAAACAATCTTATTTTCAGAAAGAGAAGAATAGAGACAAGATTAATCTAGTTTTAAACTAAATCATAAAGGAATAATTGAGTGAAATGCCCAGAGACAAAATTCAGTAGTAAAGCAAAGCATCAGTAATGAATAAACTATATTTTTATGTTATTTCAAGACATTTTGAGACATCAGAATGGATGCCCCATCCCCGGAAGTGTTCGAAGGCCAGGTTGGATGGGGCTTTGAGCAAACACTGCAACTGATATTACAGCCAGGGCACTCTCTTTCCAGAATGCTGGTTTCTGGCCACAGTTCATCTACAATGCTCTCCAAAACA
Source organism: Corvus brachyrhynchos (assembly GCF_000691975.1). Classification (NCBI taxonomy): domain Eukaryota; kingdom Metazoa; phylum Chordata; class Aves; order Passeriformes; family Corvidae; genus Corvus; species Corvus brachyrhynchos. The sequence goes on along the minus strand of NW_008236696.1, from coordinate 3,686,945 downwards.
GGACAGTGGCTCTGGTTACGGGGGAGAACTCCTGTGAATGCTCTCTTACAGCTTTATTATTAAATGACGGAAATCAACTGAGTTAACTGGGATGCCGAAACAAGAAACAAGGCTACAAATTAGCAACAGCATTAAGTATAGAATTAAAGGAGGAGTATCAGCATCTAGTCAGTAAAAACAGCTTAAGAGCACAATTTCCATTTTACACTAATGCCTCAACCCTTTCATCTGTCATTTTTAGGCAACACATGAAGTAAGAGTACCACCAGCTCCTGCACCTTTTAATCAAATCAGGCAAATCCTACAAGAAGAAGAAAATGTATAAACCTCTACTTCTGGCAGAGGTCAAAATGATAGCAAAAGAAACATGGACAAATTGGATTTCAAGATAATGAAAGCAGTGATCAAGCACAAGAAACAGATGAACAGGAAGCCACTGTGAGGAGCAGAGGTTATGCTGCATTCTCAGGGCAACTGCTCAAATGATACAAACTTAACAGAGGTTAGCAATTTTTCATCCTCAATGAATTCTACAAATGGACACAATTAAGCAAAGAGTTCCTGCCTCAGGTATGTTTAGCAGTTCTTTCCCAAATAAAGGTGAAGGAACAGTGAATGCATTTACCGAAGCAGTCAGGACAAGAAAATACACAACTGCCAGAGCTGCAGCTCTCCAGTGCACCCTTAAGCCTCTCTACACTTGTCATGAGTACTCAGGATTTTTACGTGAGTACAACCTGGGTAACTCCTTCACACCCCAACATGAGTGAGCGCATAAAGCTGACTCAGACAAGGTATTTTCAATTCCTTGTAGTGAAACACGGATTAAAGACCTCAAAGGATTCCAGTCACTACCAAGTACCTTTATTAACTCTGAATTACAGCCTACACGTCCACTGATGCTCTTGTTACTTCACACAGTAGCCCAAACAACCAAGACACCTCCATGCTACTGATGATTCTTTAATAGAAAAATTAGTGTTTTCCTGAACTCAGCATTGCACCTACCAGTGTTATGAACTGCACAAGAATTGACTGCAGTTCCACTATGACAGTAATGAAGGCCTAAGAGGAACTCTTCTATTTCTGACACAGCTCTCCCTCTCTGGGAAGCACAATGTTTCCATAAGCAGTCTCAAGTTCACAGGCCTGTGATCTGTACAGGCATCACAATGAGAAGTTCAAGCAACCAGAGAAGGGTCTTGAAACCAAAATGGTCTTGACCAGACAGGGATAAAAGCATAAGCAGCATGCCATAAAGTTTAAATTCCTTCTATCCACAGAGATTTCCAGTATTTTTTAAAATTTATCTTCATGTGTCTTCCCTCAAAGAGTCTAGCCCTGAGCAACAGTGAACCTTTATTTGTATGCAAAACATCAGCTATGGGAAACCCTCACACTGCAACTGCTATGTCAACAACACTGGTTCACTACTCCCACACATCTCAGCCTGAAATTGTCTGCCTGTGCACTCAGGCATTAGGGCCTGGCTGGTTGCCCACTGCAGCTGAAAAGAGGCAAAAAGAATAGGCAAGTGTAGCCAGATGCTGAAACCCTTATCATGTGGAATAGTTAAGCTGCCTGGCATTTTTAGAAGCACTTATCACTTCTAGGAAGGACAAGGCCGGATGTGTCTAAAGGCATTTTTATTTAGGGGGCATCTGGTATTTGTAATCATTGCTGTGCACCTCTGTAAGAGGCTGGTGACAGTCGTAACCTTTCCACGAGTTCCAGCATCACACCATTCACACGAAAGAGATCAAAACTGGAATACACTGGACATTCCACTGCATTTCAACTTGTCTGATTCTTCCTCAGGAACTGAGATGCAATTTACTGGCAGTAGGAGATCAAAGAAGGATCTGTTGTCACCCTGATACCCTAGAAGCATTTCCAAAAAAAAAGGACACAGAATTTCAGGAATACTGTAAAGTACAGAAGTTTGACCTCCTCTCCACAGGATCGACTTCATCTGAACATTTGATCACAACCAGGTTCTACTCCTGACACTGATGGAACAGAATTCAAGACCTCAGATCCCTGAAACAGGACACAACCACAGATTTCCAGAAGTTTTAACATCAGATACTCAGTGGCACCTGTAGAGTTGGTAACATGGGATAAAAACCCTCAAAATATGTTCTGACAGGGCCCTAGTGAGACTGCATTTCTGTCACTAGCCTTCTGCTTCTTCAATGGATCCTTGTTTTGCCCAAGGACCAGCTACATTTCAAGGTAGTTGTGAGATTCAGAAGAGTCACACAAATGGAATTAACTTGGAGCAAATCATTATTTTGCCAAAGCCAGCATTAAATTGCCAAAATATTAGTATTAGAAGCAATAGATACAGGCTTTAACACACCTGGCTAGGTCAAAGGAGCAGACACCACACAGCAAAACACACATGAAAAAGAGGAGGGAAGAGGAGAACCAGTAAGGTTCCGCGGGAGAGAAGAAACCCAAACAAACCCATGATCAAGTCAAATAGCAGGAAATGATACTTCTCTCAGGTTGACCCAGGATATACACAGTGCAGTTACAGCATTTGTGCATCAGCAAAACGGAATCATTAGGACAGAACACACCTCATGGAAGTCACCACTGCAACAAAGGCTTGTATTTCAAATATATGCAGTAGAAGCTGCCACAACGTCAACACGCACAAAAACACTCACACAAAAACTCAGGTGCTTTGTGTTCTTAATTCTGGGTACAGCTCTCACCACTCTAAAAGCAGGTACAGAGAGAAATGCTCCAAGGATTCATACAAAGTTCCCCCCTTACCTCTCCATAGATTCTGAAAGTACCGGTATCCTCTTCAAGTTCAATGGTTGTAACTCCTGGAACCTTTCTGGCTTGTTGTATATTACTGCCATGAGTTCCTATAGCAAGTCCCATTAAATCTTCTCTGACTACAAACTCCTCATGAAATGCTGCAGCAAGCTGCTTTGTGCACTGAAGGGAAAACAAAGGAAGACTCATCCACATGCACTCACTGTAATGCACTGCTCTGAGCTCAGTTTCAAGCAACAAGAGCCACAAGCTGCGCCTTTACCTCCAAGTGTTTTGTAGCTTCCTCATTTCTTGACATCAGCATGAGTTTGGTGCGAATGCTGCGCAGGTGCATGTCACTGAGGATGTTCACTCTCTTCACTGTTGCTTCACTGGCAGACTACAGGAGAGAGGGAACCTAAGTTTTGGCTTTGTAAGCAAATACACATTTAAAGGGTAAATCAGGAACCTACTGAAACTAAGTCATAAACATGATCTCAATTTCTAGGGATTACATGAACCTTGTTCTTCCTCAAAACAAAGCACAAGAAATTCAGCAGCACCAACTACTTGTTCTCACTCACAACACATTTTATATTAAAGACTTCGCTGCCAAATTACACAATAACCCTTTCCCCTTCATGTTGCCCCAATAAATCTTTCTACCATATACATGCTTGTCAACACATGAGTAAGAGAGTTAAGGAAATAATCAAGGACAACACAATCCTGCAGAGTGAGGTTCAAGTGGACAATATTAAGTAAATGGAGTTATGAAGAAAAACTAAAGCTGAGACAAGCCTATGCAGTAAGAACAGCACCGCAGAAGCATCTAAAGTGAATAATTCCTTAATGCCTACACTGAACTGGTGCAGCTCTCCACGTGGAAACCCAGCTGTGGGTCAAACTGCACAGCGTAACACAGCACAAAGGGAAAGACATTGCTCCAGAGTGGAGCAACATGATTTACCTCTGAGCCACCTGCTAAAATCAGTGAAATAGAACTCAGCTGAGAATGCCAAAAGTCATACAAACAGTGAGACCCAAAGCTGCTCCTAAATTTAGGTTGTATGCAAAGATTAAACAGATCTGCTTATATTAAATCTCTCACAATTTACATAGCTTGACAAGTTAAACCATTTTCCTTACACACACAGAGCTGGCTATATACTTCCTATAAAAAATATACTGGGAATTCATGCAACATTTACATAGAAGCAACTACTTACCAGTATTATTAGTTGAGCAGTTTCAACATGATAAAAAATTCGACATGCTCCCACAGCTTTCTTGAAATCTTTATGTGCATTTTCATTAGCACACCTAAGGAGACAAAATGACTGTTATTTCAATAAGCTGCATCAAAACTGAACATGCAATAGCATAACAGACCCAAGAACATTTCAGTAGTTTATGGCAAGGACTGTTCACAAAGAGGGAAGTTCCCATTCTCTCTAACATGGTTCCAGAGCTTGTTTCCCTGTGGATTCTACAGCACTATGGTTATCTGGCAAGTCTCAGTAACAGGCCCACTGTGAAGTGAATCTACTGTACAGGCATGAAGTTCCCACCTGAGAACTTGCCTTCTGTCCTTACCCTGAAAGCTCAGCAGGGGTCCCAGGCAGCAGTTTCTAAATGAGCTACTGCAGCCATAACCACCCTTAAAGTTCTTCATGGACCTGTAAATCAGCCTCTAAAATAGAAGCCAAGTGGGTTTTTCTCCCCTTCCAATAAGTAAAAGCCTTCTTGAAGTGTGCAGAGCTACTCACGCATCTCTCAGGTCTTCAGGAACATCCACTGTGCATTTGAAGAAGGTGTTCTTTTTGACAGTTTTGTTCTGATTCACAGGTCGGAGTCGTTCGTAAGTGACAATTTCATTGTAAGTGGCATCACAAGCAGCGTATTCAATAACATAAAACTGCGAAAGAGTTTTTTTAAAAAATGGTAACTTCAGCAAGGAACAACAAAGACATAGTAACATTACTGGCATCAGCAAGGAAGCACAAAATATGAATATATAAACAAAACCCTAAAACTAAGTTGATATAATGATACATTTCTACACAAAGGAGCCTGGACATATTTCGGCACCCTTGTGCTCCCCCACTGAAGCCAAAACACTGTTATCAGCACAGTCTCAGTCCCCCACAACAGCACAACAGCAATCAATCAATTGGATTGATTTTTCTGATGCCCATCTCTCTTTCAAATACTTTCATTAGTTTAGTTCAGTTCAAGTTCCAAAACCCAAAGTGTTTACTGGAGCTCTAATTCTAGAAAATATTGAACAAAGAATAATTCTTCACAGAAATATCACTCTGCACCACTTTAAAACAAACAAACAAACAAGGCAAATCCACTGATTCAATGGGCAAACTACCTGGGAATCATGTAATATCAAAATCAATATAAAAACTCAATCTTTTTGACACACACTGCCAAATTTAGGAAGGCAAGAGAACTAAGACTATTTAAATTACCAATAATCTACTCCTACACTTCCACCCAACACACACAAGTTTAAAGAAGCTTGTGTGCACAGTATCCCTGAAGCCTGGCTCTGTGTTAGGGATGCAACCTTCTCCTCCCCTCCCTTCCACCTGTATCCAATTTAGGGGTGCCACATTCACCTCTCCCACCCTCAAAATCAGTATCTGTTTGTCTCAACACAATTAAGTATCCAGAAAACACAAACCACTCTGGTCATGACACACTGTTTTCTAATTTCAAGTTTTAAGTTTAGTTTAAGTATCATCCTAATTATATAAAGCTGCTTTGAAATGTATCAATGTATCATTATTACCCCAACTAATAATAATGAACAATAAACACTAAACTACAACTAAATTTAAGAGATCTAACACTACGTGCTCTAAAAACTTAACTTCTATAGTTAAAGATAATTCTGGATATCAGAACAATCCCAAAGCAACAAATCATTAGACAAATGAGTTGTTTGTGAATTTCATATTAACTCTGAGGAAAAACTCTAAATATGGAATCATGTTAAAGACAGTACAAAGAAGCCAATACAAACTGTGAGGTTCTTCGCAGGGACAATTCCTTAAAATAACTGATTTGACAAGCTTACACTGGCCACTGAGGGTGAAAAACCATTTTTTCCTGTAAAAACTAGAAAATTAGGAATTGGATAAAACTGAAATTAAAATCAGAATTAAAAATTTTACTTCTATGACTTTTTCCAAAAATTAGTAGCACAGCAAGGTAATGGATAGCAAAATTTCAAATTTCTGTGACATTTAAGAAAAGCATATGAGCCACAAATGACAAACTACCATTTAAATCAGTCTGTCTCCTTTTATCTTCTTTTCTTAACAAGCTGCTTATTCACAAGGGTCAAAACACAGAATCTTCCTTTGGTAGGTGTTTACTACCACCTTGTCCTTACAGAGCTCAACAGAAGTTGGTATTTGTTGAGTTTTTACACAATATTAGAAACTGGATAATTATTTTTTCTCAGTACTGTTTCCTTTAGTTTTAGGAGTCTGATACAGCAGAAGCATCAAAACACAGGACTCCTCCCACAATGAGGTTCAAATCTTTTGCTGTCTTTTCACAAAGTAAAGCTTTAATGAGACCAGGTCAAACGCTGCCACAGCTCTATACACTCAAGTGTCTGAATCTGCAATTTACTTGGCAGCTGCAAACCATTTATTTATGTAAAATAAAAACTTGACATATGTGAAAGCAAAACAAGCAGTGCCCTTCTACTACACTCAGTAAGAACACATACACAAAAACCAACCCACAGCCACACAGAGCAATAGCTACAGCAGGCTTAATTTGCAGACTATAAGCACGTTTAAACTGCAGGTGCTTTACTTCATATTTAGCACCAAATTCAATCCACAAAGCAGGTTTGTTAGAAGTCCTGTCCTTGTGCATGCCTTCAGTCCTTCAAGCAATTAAACTGCTGATAATGGAAGTCACTTGCTCAGCTCTAAGGGCACAACCCTCTGCTGTGCAAGGCAGCAAAGGTCATTCCAAAGTGGTCTCAACTCAAAATTCTCTTTTCTCATGTTTTTTGTATTTGTAGTACTTTATTCAGAGTTTTTTCATGACAAAGAACTTCTATTGACTGTATTCAACATGAAAGCATGAAATCATTAAGTTTTAAAATAATTTACCTCTCCTTTCATCATTCGAACTTTTGCCAGCCACCAGCCACAAGGTTCTTGGTCATTTGCCCTAGAATAAACCTGAAAATGAAAGAATTTCTTAGAATAGTTGCCCAAAACTATGAAGTATCCTCAGGAAAGGAAACTCATTACTTTGATTTTAGGGACAAGTACAGAAAAAAACCCAGAAGTTAAACTAAATCACTAATGATACTACAATGAGCAGAGAGCAGAACATGCATATTTTGATTTCTAGATTTAGTACATCACTCCTATTAACACTCTCTCTGTAGAACATTGTAATTCACACAATTTCCTACGAGACTGTACCAGACATTTCATCTGGGTTAAAACTTGTTATCAGAGCAGCTTTATTTACATCTTCATATCAAAGATTTCCAACACTTTACATTCCAGGTCAAAAAAGAAAACTGCCTAGATTTTGTGTCAGAATTAAAACCTTCTCTGCTATTTTAAGTTTTAGATTTTGAAAAATTTCCACTGGTAGTTTTGTGGGAAAACTGAAATGTCACAGCTTCACTGAAATTCTAATAAACCCATGTGTAGACACATGCTCCATTTTAAACCTTCAGCTTGGTAATGCCCTTACAACCCTCACCACTGCCTTGAGTGGACAATCAGTTACAGACCAGGACAGGTCATGAGCATTCACTCACCTCCACCTCATCTCCTTCACCGATTTCCTTCTTGATATCAGGGGGTGGTGGTAACCTGACTTCATTGAAGGGCACCTGGCGCTCTGGTTGCCAACTGGAAGTTGAAAAAGCATTACACATTAATTCTCAAACTTTCCTATCGTTTTCTGCATTTTAGTTTTGGAATTCTGAGTTTCACTAAAATTCATTCTTTCCATATAATCAGGCCTGTTTCCTTATTGCTAGAAAGCAAACCTTATAACCAAAGGAACAAAATAATCATGTCAAGACAAAATTCTCTGGGAAGATATTTAATGACAAAATTTTGAAATTAACTGAAAAATTTAACTAATGGCTTTCACAAAACCCCAGTGAAAGATATTATATGATGTACTTAACGCTCCTACTGCTCAAGTCATAGAGCCCATATACAGATATGAGCTCAGCTTTGCAGTCCACTATGGGGTTCACCCATTTCTCCTCCTCATAGTTAACATTTCAATTGCTTACCACCAAAGTTTTATGTATTCCAGGAAAATCTGACTCCGACCTTTAACAAAACTTTCCACCTGCAAACTTGCTGATGTTCCCCAGTAACATATCTTTATATCTGCCTATCAATACCAATTACTTCTAGGCATACAAAATAAAGGTTGACTTTCTTGTACAGCAAGACTATTTATTTCACTTTAGTTGGCTCTACAGAAGTATTTTATTTGTAGAACTGTATGTTTTCAGCGCATTCTATGAAGACTACTGGAGCAATTAAATCCACTGTGCTCCCCTGAAATTCCTTTTCCTTCTACTCTGTGAATGTCACAGAATGCCATCAGCTGTTCCTCGCTCTTAGTCAGAAATCCAACTAAAGACTCTACACAGCTTGACATAAAATCAGGGGAAAAAAGACCCTTCACAAAACCCCTATTAATTTAGAGTATCTGAGGGACTTTTAACGGTATCTGTCAAAGTATTGCAATGTCCACCATTTCTGCCCATCTGATTCACATTAGACACCAACAGAATCAGAACCAACCAACTTGCAACAGTAAGGATTACTGCAAGTCATTTGCTTTGCTTACTTCTAACAACCTGCAGACAGAGCAGCCTAAATTAGTGGAACGAGTCTGAGCATAAGGAGCAAAGGGCACTTCTGCAACTTTCTAGGTAAGAAGATGGATACATTTACATGCTTGGTCTGAAAAGACAGCTTACACTCAAGTACCTCACTTAATAAAGATGTTACGTATCATATAGTTTTAATCTAGACATTACAATAAAATTTTTCTTTCAATTATAGTTTGAAAAAGAACAAAAATGCATGAAGATTATTACTGAGGTGCTGGAACACATTCAGAGAAGGGCTAGGATGCTGGTGAATGGTCTGGGGCATAGATCTGATGAGGAGCAGCTGAGGGAGCTGGGGGGGCTCAGCCTGGAGAAAAGGAAGCTCAGAGGGACCTGAAAAGAAATGGTGTCAAGTTGTGCCAGGGAGATTTAGGCTGATACTAGGAGAAATCTCTTCACTACAAAGGTGGTCAGACACTGGAATGGGCTACCCAAGGAGGTGGTGGAATCTCCATTCCCAGAGGTGTTCAAAGGCACACAGATGTGGCCACTTGGCCACATGGTTTAGTGGTGAACGTTGTGGTGCAGGACTAATAGCTGGATTTCATCTCAGAGGATCAAGCATAAGCCCTTCCATCCTTAAGGATTCTCTGACACGGATAGCTTTTGTTGAGGCTGGAAGGTATTTTGGCTACAAAATGTTAATCAAATCACATTCTATTTCTGAGAAATGGTGAAGGAGGCTGGCAAAAAAATTCAGTTGCAATTAAACTGCCCTCGTTGCAAATATAACGGTTACTAATCTCATGGTTTGGGTTTTTCCTTCCTCTCCCTGCCAGTGAAGGAAGTGCACAGTGGAAAAGGGCACAGAAGGCTCAGATCCCAGAGTATGAGTCCAAGTTTTGGTAGCAAAACTTTTTAAGTCCAGAATTGGAGCATCTCACTGGTGAGATGCAAAACAAGATGTTTTAAGAAATTACTTGTGATGGGCTGCAAACTACCTACTAAGACAATCTGACAGAACTAATGCTTGAACTACAGGGTACCAATCACAATAAAGGGAGGTTCTTGCTTCTTACAACACAGAAGCCTCTCCTTCAATACAGCTGCTTCAAACTCCAATGAGCCTCTATGAAACTGCACCTCAAGATCCAATTTTCTATCTAACAGTAATAAAAGTTTCCAGTTCCTGAAGCTTCCGCATTCATTCCTTTGCCTCCTTAACCCCAGAAAATGTCTCTTAAAAGAATTAAGGCTACCTGCTCAGAGACTGCGTGTTGCTATGGCCACAAAATCATCATTAGCAGTCTGTGCTGGTACACTTAACTTTGGGAACCTTACAACAGCTGTAGATTAAGACTGGCTAACAGCAGAATGTGCAAAGTGACAGTTTAGACTGCCTATTGTGGGGTAGACAAGTGTATTTGCTAGTGATAATCACTATCACAACACTGATGCTCTCAGCGCAGGTCACTCTTGCCAACTTCGGTTCCACTAAAGCCCTGACGAATTTAACTCCATAAAAAGCATAAGAATTGATCAGATTTACGTCACAGAATAAATGGCTGTGTACACCCATCCTGATCAGATCTATTTTTAGTCAACAGAACACTCCACATATGCTGCAGCCCATCCTTTTTGAAACATGGCTGCTGCTGCCAGACTTTCTGTAAAACACATGGATGATATGGATACTAAATACTAGAAATGCGTTTGCCAACAATTCCACTCCTGCTGCAAACCCCTGGCACTTCCTTTAGCTTACGTGGTTTCTGATATGAAAGTATATACTTTGAATGCAAAGAGAAGTAATTACTTTTCTTTATAAAGTAATATGGATGTTGAAGATGAAACTGAAGATTTGTCACATCTTCTCAGACCATGGATAAGATGAAGGGTTTAATTTTTTTTCTGTTTGTTGGGTTTTGGGGTGAGGGTATGAAAACCTAGGAGACAGATACAGCTTCCATAACCACCTCAGTGTTAGTATAAATCATGGTTGCCACCTCATCTTCTAACTGTTTTCATAAAATAAGGACTAGAAAACACAGGCTAGAAAGAAACAAACGCTGGGTTTTGCAGAGTAAACCCCAGGATTACTTATGTCCCCCCCCCAAAGGATTTATTTTTACACACATGTATATATGTACACACACATACACACCTGGGATTATAAACGCTGTTTATAAGGACACACTTGCACACTCCCTAGTATTACCTTTATTACCCAGCAATCTTTCTTGAAGAAAGGCTCAAAACTGATCTACAGGCTAGAGGTGGCAAAGGTTACTAACAATTTTCACATCAAAAGCAGACACATTTTATAGGATCTCCACCTAGTAACTGGAAGGGAAACAGGAACGAGTGCGTAGCTCACAGAGTATTTGGAATTAGCACTGGAATCTCCCAGGTAATCCACAGAGCTATCAGTCAGAATGCTGAACAACAGGTACTCATTTGTACTTTACTATCCCATGGATTATCCTTGGCTTGCCACAACGAGTTCCTAGCAGCACTGCTGTGTTTATATATTAAATGAAATGGGCCTCATGGATAACTCTTCTTCAAGATTTGCTAACAGATCTGCACTCTTTTCCACTCAACAGGTCTTTTGACTGGATATACATGTATATTTATCTTCCTAATAGTTAAAAGAAAAAAATCACCATCAGGATATTTTTACTTTTCTCTGGTTGAGAATAGTGAACAGCATTCCAGAGAGTAGACAAAGAATGGCTGATTTAAGTACTTTGGTATTTTCCACCTTTTTCTGCTTTTGTGTAAGAGTATCAAGCCTGTGCCACTGATTCCTATGTTAATTAAATTTGGCTGTCACATCTATGGGCATCACTAAAGATATCAAAGAATGTACAGACTGATGTACAGGACTGTGTAACTGATGAGCTGAATCCTATACAGATTCAAGAAGGCAGTTCATGGAAGCTGAACAGAATAGTGAGCCTGTACTTCTAGAACTGTATCTAATGAAATCTGCTTCCTCTTAAAGGCAAAACAATTAAACAAAAAACATCAGCAGAAGCACAAAACTGAAATAACCTAATATTCAAATGATTATTTTAAAAAATAAAATACTTACTTGTTTTCAAATACAACTGTGAGGGAGTCCTCATGAACATCTTTGATAAATCCCTAAAATAAAAACATTTTTGTTACAAGAATGCATGTGAAATTAAAAAGGCACCAATTTCAATACAGCCTGAAACTGAGCCAAAACCACCACTAACACTGAGGTTCCAATTTAGGAAAGCTCCAAGACACACTCCCACTCTTTGCACGAGGTTGATGATATTCTTAGCTGCCTATTCCAAGACGTGCAGAGCACAGGGATTGCTCCCAATGACTGCTCAAATCTGACCAGCACATTTACAACTGAACTCCCTATCCAGAGTTTCTTACTTTACCCACAGCTGTGCACAGGTGTTTTACAGGAACAAAATGAGAGAGGTCCAGGCAAGAGCAGTTATTCAAATGGCTGTGCACAGCACTATTTGCTTCATTGGTGTTCTTCCCAACACAAACTGAATCCTAAACAACTGTCCCTCTGAGCAGTACAGCGGCCAGTTTGAATCACACTTGGCAGGAGAGGCTGCCACACAGCTAGTTATGGTATCATCTTTCAGGTACTAAATTGGGACTGGATGAGGCCAAATGCCTGTAGGACCTCCCAGGAAAACAAAGAGAATACAGTATTTCATGGATTTTTTGTGCTTATATGTAGGGGGCATTGATTGTGCCAAAAACCTAAAGACAAAGATCAACCTCACTGAGTTATACCCATGTATCCATGCAAAAATTAGGCTGCTACATTTCTCTATTATGAAAGGTAGGCATGCTGAAAAAAATAATAGTAAAAAAAAAGATAAAAGGAACATTACTCCTGCCTTTGCTCCAGCCTGGTATTTCCCAAGTAGAGGTGGTCAAGGAGAACCCTGCAGTTCTTAAAGGAGTAAGAAAGCTGCATAGCTAGGTTAAGACAAGTTCCAGGAATCTGCTGAATGGATTATATCCCCTTAAGAAACTGCCAGCTGAGGAGGACGAAGAATATTTCAGCTGTGCAAGGAGCAACTAGCCCACTGAGGTATTATGTGTCAGCTCAGGGAAAGATAAATTTTGACACAGTAGATCCCTCCATGTAATGACCGACAGTAAAGGAGCCCACACTGACAGCTGGCTGCAAAGGGCCTATAAAAACAAATCTCCTTTTACCTGAGCTCATACTCGGTCAGTGCTCTGAAAGCATTTGCTCAAAACCTGCTTTTCTGCTCCCTGGGCTTCCCTCAAACCCATCTGTCAGCACCACAAAAGACTGGTTCTAGCCGAAAGCACACTGGTAACCCTCAACAAAGCAGGTCACCAGAAATCATCTTGTTGAACCACCTAGTGTGCTCCTAATAAAATAAGCCCTCTCAAAGGCCATCCTGCCACTGCAAGGGAAGGCAGGCAAATCTTCTTCTTTGAAAGGTAAGCAAGTGAAAAAGTTGACAGTAAAATACACCCAGAATCAGGGACTTTCAGTTTCAAGGAAACTGGATGGGAGTATAAAGTTATGTGTTTAAACATGTAAAGAGCATAAAAAATTTTACTGCCTAAAGCATGTGTAAGCCAGCAACAGAGATAAAGCAGAACTTCTCCCAAATTTATGCTACCAAGAGTTCCCTTCAAACATGCCCCAGCATGGGGACAAATTAACATGGCATACAGTGCACAAAACAGGAATTACTCTGCTACAATTCATCCAAACTCTATACAGGGACAAAACATTGAAGTCACAGCACTGAGAATCAACTTCATGCAGTCCAGCATTCTGCTACATGACAACTTATCAAGAGACAACAGCATTTACAGCGAGAGATTAACTCCCTACCAGAGACAGCCATTTATCTGCATTCCAAGAGTCTGTGATTCCATACTAGTCTCTGCCTCATTATGCTGCTTTACTTCACTTATTTCATAGCTGAATCTGGTCTTTTGTTACTGTTGTGTTCTCACAGTACTCAACGTGTTTCTAAGGTCAGCCTATAGTAGCTAAAATTTTATTCTGCAGAACTGAATTCAGTTCTTTCCTTTGCTAAAAAGCACAACTTCAGAATCAAAAGAGATTCCAATTCAGGTACCATAAAACATCTGATTAACATTCAGAACTTAATGCCTGGTAGAGTTTAGAAAGTCATTAATCCACTGACTGCAGATTTCATTAATAAAACAAAAGAAGTGAAGAAAAGGAATCCAACTGCGTTGACTTTTGAGGATTTAAGACAATTAGCCCATTACCAGGTGAAGTGTGGGTTTCTGTGTAAGTCACACACAGGTTTAACAGTTGCAACCAATTTTCAAGCTAGGGTCCCACTGAAGAATGCCAAAGCTGAAGTGGAACAGTAACGCAGAGATGCGGCTCTCAGCAGCCCAACAGCTGACACTGCACAAACATCAGCTGCATAAACAGAAACCTGGGACAATTTTTAATAAAATCTAAAGTACAAATTCCAATAAAGAGTGTGTACATTTTACAACACCATGTGGGCTTCAGGAACTCCTTCACAGAAGGAAGTCTTTCAGTTCAAAGTGTGCATGCACACTGCTCTTCCCTCCCACAGGAGAATGTAATGCAGACTCACTGCTGGCAGACACGTAGGCAGCAACTGCCTTGGAATTACCTGCACAGCTTTTTCACTTGGTATTCCCAAACTCTTTCACTCCCTAGTATAATCAAGCATAACACCTATCAAGTATGCACTTCAGGTCACAATTGCACATATGTAAAGTATTAAATAAAATTATATAATTATTACTTAATTTCATTGTTGTGAGGTCTGAAAAGTCTGATCAAAGTCTAACTGTACAATTACTTCCTACTATTATCAATTTCTCTACAGCTGTGGGGATGAAATCACATTTACAGCAACTGAAACACAGCAGTCTATGAGGTATTATGGACTGTATGGTCCATTTGTAATAGAACTAGAAATAATGATAACTCAATGTGACTTTCAAATAGTTTTCTAAGAAATTATTTCATTATTGTCAAGAAGGATGTCAAAAGTATCATTAGAACATTTTCTGAAAGCAAAACTTCCTGCATATGACTTTCCTACCTTCAACCCTGACTATACACATGATCAGATGTATATACAACTTCCAGATAAAACCAGAAAGAGATTTCATGAGCGTCAGGATGCGATTTAGTGTAGTTTTTAAAGAAGTCATCATAGAGTCTATGATTATTAAATTAAATTAAAAAAAAAAAAAAAAAAAGGTTTTACCAAAAAAGTGTGACATTAAAGTATTTACTAACACAAACCAGATTTTTTACATGAAAAGTTATAGTAAATCCTATAAATTCACAAGAATTTCTCCAGAAGAGGTGTGATGAACATAAAACAGAAAACTAAATAACCTGAGTTTCAATTAGGGAGTTTTGGAGTTCTTTATTTGTGAGGTAACCTATATAAATAGATTTGCACTAACCATACCTGATACTGTATCAAAAACATTCTCTACTAAATTAAGTAATGATGCATCACCTTAACTTTTCCTCTAATGAACAAGGTCCTCCATTACTGAAATTTAATTTAGTAGTGTTGCCTAAGACAGGTAACGCCAGTATCTGAGTTTGAAGAGTACTATGTTCCTACATATCATTCCATGTACCTCCAGTGACGAGGCAGAGCTAACAGGAGACCACCAAATACATCATCAATAGACACAGTGGCAACAAAAAGAGAGAGGATTTGTAGTATCAGCAAGTAAGCTTACACATAACCTTTGTGTGTCTTTTATACGACACACAAATCTGTGGAGGGCAAGAGGGGAAGAAAAACTGACATGACTTCATCTTGCCAGACCTCTGATTTGGCCTGTCCAGATATTAGTGTCAGTCACTCCGTTTGTGCTGTGAGCTGGATCTCTGGCAGTCCATGTATGCCCTGGCTGGAGCAGCCCAGCTCAGGAGGACAGGGGACTGTACTGTACTACAGGCTATTAATGTCCTGCTGGCTCCACAGGCTCCTGGGTTCAGACCTGTCTCTGCCACTCACTTGGCAGGAGCCGAGCTCCCAACACCAGCACCTGCAGAGGGAGGGGATGGGAGAACCAGCCAGTCTCGCCCAGGGCTGGACAGGGTGTGCAGGGTGAACAACGGGGCAGGAAACTCTCAACCAATCATTTGCACCAAAATCACTGCAGCCGCGACTTCCT
>NW_008236696.1:3665893-3671058 GCF_000691975.1 Corvus brachyrhynchos | reverse complement strand
ACCTGGGTTTTGCCCATGGATTTAGGATTAGGATCTGCTGATAACATAAACGGATCAAGACTTACTGAAGTGCCCTTAGAGTGAACTGTATGTCTGTGTGTGTATATGCACACACAACTTTTTTTTTAAATCCAGTTCTAGGCAAAGTCACAAAATCTGTAAAACAGGTAGACACAATCCAAGTTCCCTCTCTATCCTACTTTCTGTAAGTTTATCTGACCCCCAAGTAGGGTGGATCTAATCTAAAAATGAGGTGCTGTTAGTTTAGCTGCAAACTTTCTTTCCAGGGACAGCCACTGTGCTGGCTTTTGAGTCCTGCATACCTGCACACTAAAACTGTATTAAAATCACCTTACCCACTACTGGACCAATTTCAAACAGCAAACACTTCAGCATCTGGTACCATGGACTGTTTCTGAACCAGTGACATAAAGGCCAAGCAGCCTATATCCAATTACCAAGCCTTTCACTCCTTTTCAGATGCAAGAACCCTTAGTGTTTCTAACACTGAAACACAACTGTTTCATGTAACAAACACATGAAATAATTATTACTAAATGATGATCATGCTGAGCCCCCAAAGGAAAAAAAAAGGAAACTAAAGCAAACAAAGGAAACTTGTAAATAATCAAACCACTGGACAAGAAAGACTGAACTTGATATTATTTTCATTACAAGTGATTAGCTGCACTAATAATAGCAAGCAGCTGTGGCTTACTGCAAAACACAAACATTACAGGCAGGTATCAGGAAAGAAAAATATCCTGAACTATCACATCAGTTTTAGCAACCACAGTTTTATTTATGACATCACTGCTTATTTCCATCCACAATCACAATTACCACATGTAAATTCAAGGATACTTCTGACAGTTGTGCAAGAGCTTCAGCACTGAATCCCCTGGTTTGGGCTTACTCATGGAAGTCTCCATGACTCATTACTTACACTGCTTCATACGCATCCTCCAAAAGGGCTAAACTTCTGGAAGACACCTTCCACTGATCACGTGCCTCAGCAATCAATAACCATTCCCTCTGGCATCTCCTTTCTATCAGCCTAAAAGGCTCAAGAAGCAGCTCATCAAGAGCAACAATGACTACAGCTACTTCTTGCAAGACTCCACACAACTTTCAACTAACTGATCAGGAACAACTCTAAAATGTCTAAAATTTCCCACCCATATAGATGTAAGGCTAGATGTAATAAAAAAATGCTGAGAATTATAACACAGTCGAGATCTTTAAAGAAAAAACAAAGGTCATTCCAGTTACAGTTTCCTGGTGTAGTAATTGGGTATGAAAAGTGCGTAAACTACGCTACTAATGACAATTTCCTATTTTAATAGCCATCAAGCTAAAAACCACTCAGAGCAACTCAAGTTGTTTGCAAAGCCACCAATTAAAAATTGTAAGAAAAATTTTAAAAAATAATTGTATTTTTATTGATGCATAAACTTTCTCTCCCAGAGTTGCTCATCAAGCTTTGGCTCTACATGTGGAGAAATGGTGTATGCTATTCACTCATAATTTTCTCCCCTTAGTAATATTTTGGCTTGTGTCTGCCTTGAGGCCGATGGCAACTCCTGCTACCAGCACTTTGCTTAGTCCTGTTACCAGAACAACTGCACCTCTTGAAAGAGGAACAGGCCAACAAGGAAGCACTTCAGAACCTGTAAATTAAGGCTGAGTTCTATTTTAATTCATGGGGTTTTTTTCCTCTTGCATAATCTGAACAGCTACTACTGTAGAACTTAAAGAACACAAGGGCCTGCAGCACACCAGAGCCCATTTTCCAGCACGAAGTCCCTACAAGGAAGAACACAATGGATCTTCCAGTCGTTCAGATGCCACTGAAAGACTCAGAGGAATTGATTTGATGTTCAACTTATGTACCTTGGTCTTACTGTAAGGTCCAACTTATTTCAGGGAAGCTGACATGGGAAATCATGAATAATGTGAATCACCAGGCTCTTAATTTGCATATAAGTGTGCACATAAAGGCTGATGGAGACACTGAGTAAAACAGAAGTTTTTGTCTTGTTCTTCCAAGACCCTCCACAACTGGCAGGTCCAGAGGCAATGGCACAAATGGGAACATGGGAATATAAATATGAATGTCAGGAAACACTTTTTTTTTTTTTTTTCCCCACTGTGAGAGTGACTGAGCAGAAGCACAGGTTGGTTGGGAGGTTGTAGAGTCTGCATTCGCAGAGATATTCAAAAGCCATCTGGGCATGGGCAACGGGCTTTAGGTGGCCCCACCTGAGCAGAGGTGTGGACCAGGTGAACTCCCACAGTCTCTGCCAGCCTCAGCCATCTGTGATTCTGTGAATTACTTCATCATCTTAATGACACAGTGAAGCATCATCCTGAAAACGCAAGACAAGGCTGGGAGTATTCAGCTTTCACTCTCTTCAACACATTCAGAAGCCAAAGAAATCCAGGCATTTTTGATCATTCCATACATTAAAAAAAGTCTGCTCTAATGTCCCAAAGACAAAAACTTTTCTGCCATCTAGTCCTCACCTAGAAAGCATCAACTTTTCTACTGTCAGGAAGCTCTCACAGCACCTTTAATATATGCAAACCCTTAACCAGTGGTTTTCAGCAACCCTGTCTGTTCTCCCCTGTTCCACAGCACAAACCTCCCCATTTTTCAGAAGCCCACAACCATTTTGAGCCCACCCCACTGCCATCTGCTCTCCAAAGAGAACGGGTACTCAATATTGTGATATATACAAAGTCTTCTGAGCTGCAGGAAGTGGCTAAACACTGGCTCTGCTGTGTAATGGTTGAGAATATGGAATAAAATATACGGTAAATGCTGTCCTGCTCTCCAGATTACATTGCATCTTTAAAGCAAATGAAAAAACGAGAAATCACAAATTAGTTTGGTGATTTAGAAATACAAGTTTAAAATTAAAGAGATCATAAAATTTAAAAAGATCATAACATGCTTTCTCTTATAATTTTTTTTAAATTATCTTAGGATCTACCATAACTGTCCACTGATACATGAAAACTCAAAATGCTTTTCATGATGCATGAATTTTAATAAAGAACATTAATTTCCCATACTAATTAATTGCAACCATAGTGTATACATATCATGTATGTTCTACCTACACTTATGAAGAATTCCCTGTAAAAACTGAAGAGCAATTATTAGAGGAACTAAAGAAACTATAGAGTACTATCCACCATGGTCATACCTCTAGTAAATAGTGAAAACCCCCTGCAATGCTCCAATAGATTTAACCACTACATTTGTTCTACTGCAGGAAAGTTGCAGATCGCAGTAACAACTCATTTAAAGAAAATCTCTCACGTAATTGTTTACATAGTTGTTTTTATCTCTATTGGCATAGCAGGTTCTTTCTGATCTCATTTTCATGGGGTTATGTCGTGCTAATTAATCAGACTGGTCTAAGGGAAAACATCAAATCTCATCCCATCTTACAAATTCTGCTTTTTCTCTTCAGAAAACTTTTGCCACCTTCCATAGAACAGCTTAGAAAAGATGGGCATCTTGTCATTATGTTGCAATGATCAATGCTACTGGTGCCTAAAATAGGACACTTCCTAAAAGAGACTGACACACCTCTTTGCTTTAGGTCACTTTAAACAGCAAGTGACCTAGGAGTGTTACCTAGTTCCAAAACAAATGCAAAACCTCTGCCTTCCTCAAGAGTAAGACTCACAAAATGGAGTCACTGACACACACACTTCACTGCATTTAACTCACAAGAATAATCTTTTAAAATTGTGTTTGTTTAAATGATTTGGTTTGGGAAGTTTTTTTTTATGGGGGTTGTGTGTTTTTTCCCCCTCCACATTAAGAGTGGATTACTCTGAGTTGGGGCTTTGATTACTGTGCATCCAATCATTCTAACCTGCCTTCATCCACCATGAAGATGCCATCCCTGGACTTAATCCCCACTTCATTAATCTCAAAGCCATTATGTCATTTTTAATTAAAACTTCTGCTTTTTTAAATCACTGTTCACAGGCCTAAAACACATAATGGTGCTAATCCAAGTCCGATAATTCCCACTGACTTAGGAGAGATGTCATCCTTGCAGATTTTAGATCAAGTTTATTGTAGCAAATTCTGTGTACACGGGTCCCTTCAGTCCAAAAATTCAGCACACCTCATACCCCCATGTGTGTGAAATTCCTCTTAAGCACAAGAACAACTGATCCATCATTTGGAAAGTTGTCCAAGACCACAAGGTATAAAATGGAAAGCTAAGAAAAGTGTTTCTAAATTCTGGGCTTCTTCATGGTCAGGGGGGAAAATCCATTCTATTTAGGAGTATCCTGTTCTAGATGCAAATGACTCTGATGTCCGTTTCTGCATGATACTTCAAGTTCAACCAAAAATTTATCTAATGTATAAAATATATTATCTACTGATTTTGGTAAAATTTTCAGAGGGTTTCTCACCAAGGGGATGCAGCTTCTCCCACTGCATTCTTTCCTCATAAGGATATCTCCCATTTGTCTTGGCCAGTCGAAAGAACTAACTCCTGAAGTCAGCTGGTTACAATCCCTTACACCCAACTGCCTCTACATACTGTACAATCACCACATGATTCCCAAGCCAAATCCACAGCTGCACACAGGAAATTCAGAAGGGAGGGAGAGGGAATTAAAAGGGACACCCTCACACCAAGTGCAGTATTGCCTGTACAATACCACACTGTGCATGTGGTTAGGCACAATAGCTAAAGAGAGTCCCGAGATTAAATCCTCCCAGAACACAGCCACGCTGCGTGCTCACAATACCGGCTGGAATCAGCCCTTCTGGAGAGGAAGACAGGAGCCTACTGCCATAAAAAGAGCTGGGATTCTTAAACATCTGAAGCCAGGCTTAGGGGAAAATGACTGACAGGCAACAGCTGAGAGTATTCTGCATTGATCCTGTACCATCCTGGCATTCCAGGGAGGGTGATGGTGAAAGAAGATTTCTGAAGGCATAAATAAACCCGAAATCTTAAAAAAATAAATATTTAAAATATTTAAAAATCATTATTATCGCCCCGGTTCACCCCATACCACCCAAAAGCCCCTGCATCTTCTAACACCAACCCCCCCACACGCCCACCCACCCTTCCCAACAAGAAGGCTCAGGGAATCCCCGCGCAGCGCATCTGCTCCCCCCG
>NW_008236696.1:3608440-3665156 GCF_000691975.1 Corvus brachyrhynchos | reverse complement strand
CCGCCCGGGGCGGCCAAGATGGTGCTCGACATCCAGCGGCCAGCTCGGCTTTGTCCCTCACGCCGCCCTGCCCCGCCCTGCTCACACCCCGGCCGGGCTGCCCTGCGTGCCTGCCTGCCTGCTTTCCTCGTGTGCTGCTGCCGAGAGAAACAATAAAAAATTTAAAATGCCTCTGCTGTGCTGGGCCTCACAACGCACTGGGACGCGAATTGTGCTGTGAGCTGGATGCTCACATCAGCTTAGTCATGCAGAGCCTGATGAACGGCCTGTACCTGTGCCAAATGCGTGTGTTCTTGCAATAGTTTTAAATATAGAACCGTAGAATCATCGGGGTTGGAAGAGACCTTTAAGATAATGAAGTTCAACCATCAACCCAGCACTACGACTGTAACCCCTATACCACATCACCCAGCGCCAGATGCAAATGCCTCTTAAGCACCTCCAGGGATGGTGACCACCACCTCCGTGGGCCACCTGTTCCAATGTCTGACCACCCTAACCGTGACATTTTTTTCCCGATATGTAATCTGAATCTGCCATGTCAGCCTAAGGCCATTACAATAGCAATGCTCTCAAATGCCCTTTCCCGTTGGGCATCAGCCCCAAATGACCAGGAGGACATGATGATATTTTATCCATCAGATGTTTTTATTTTTAGTTTCTTCATGTTAATCTTGCTTTTGTGCCAGTTGTAACCATGTCTGTCAGAGGGGTGAGGATTTTGGATAATAAAGGCCAAAAAGTGTTGAGAAATCTGGCTACTGGGTAAGGAGGTGGAAATGGTCAAAGAATGTGTGGCACTGGCACTTGGGGACATGGTTTAGTGGTCAACAGGGCAGTGCTGAGTTGTTGGTTGGACCTGATGATCTTGGAGGTCTTTTTCAACCTCAGCATTTCTATGACTCTGTGATTCTGATGTGCCATAACTAAAGGAAACATACGGGTTCAACAACATGAACATTTTTTTCCATGCTGCAAGCATGAATATTCTTATTCTTGCATAATATGTATTCCACATAAATTTTGAAGGGTACCTTTTATTCTAAATTTTGTTTTAATCTTTATAAACTACCCACAATTTATTCTGTCCGTGGTGCCTAGGCCACACATGGACAAGAGAGACCTTCTTGAAATAAGGTGCCTCTTTTCCTGTTGGCAGAGGCCACTCAGGATTTTCCAGGATAAAGTAAGGAACCAGGTAATGTGAAGCAAACAGCTGTGCTACAAAAATTCTATGCCAAAAGTTTTCATTACTCCAAGATTGAATAGACAGGTCTGTTTATTCGGCTACCAAGACACAGAGTCTTAATGTCAACTGCTAAAAAATGGTGTCTGGGGTTAAAAAAAAACAACCCACCCAGAAATAAACTATGCATGAGCTTCTGTCCTTAGGAGTAAAAACAGGACACGGACAAAAGAAAAATTACCCCAGAACTATGTGAGGTGCCTGGGTGTTCACATTTGCAAAAGTGGGGGACAGTTCTGGGCATCAATGATAACGAGAACTGGCTTGAGCCAATGCAGTCTGCATCTGAATTTGCCTGATAAAGTTTGTTTTTCTGGAAGCGTGAGGATGATAGTGGTTAAAGGGACAGGGTTGTTTACATGTTAGTATTGAGAGAGATTGCTGTATCTGGGTTAAATGGGGTAGAAGAGGGCTCTAGCAGGTTGTGGGCCATATAGTTTGCAGCACATCAGCCGAAATGTAGATGATGAATCTGTTCTGAACTTAGTTTCCACTTAAGTGTAAATTATGAGTAACTACTAAATTAAATTGCTTTAAACATTTAGTGAAATAAGAAAAGGGGGGATCTTTACTCAGATTCAAGAACTCAAGAATTCCTCTGATAGTAGCTATTTACAACTTTTTAAATGAGACTTCGTAAGGTTTCATTTTCATTTCCATTTCTTTTTTTTTTGTTTCGTTTTGCAACACCCACAGTGAAAGTGCTGCTTTCATTTCCTAGAGCTTATGTGGTCCAGGAGATGCTTTGGGTAAGCCTCCTTGAACCATTCTCTGTCCTCTCTGAAAATTCCACTCAGGAGGCAGAGCAAGCTGCATCATGCCTGAAGTCAGAAGCTGCAGGATTCTGTATCCTTGGGACCCTTGGCTGGAAAGAGCAGAAAAAGAGTTCCCTTATTTGAGTGAGCAAAATGAAGGGTGAAGCATTAAACACTGAAGGATTAGGATGTTGTCTTCAAGGCACACAGAGGGGATAATGATTCATGAGAGACTGAAGTATAAAAGACAGAAAACATGACTAGCAAAAAGACTCCCCAAAAGATATAGACTGACCATTAATCAACTTAGTCTGGAAATAAGTTTACAGTGGGAGGTTTCTGGAACAGCCTTTCAAAATGAATTAATGAAAGTTAATAAAGCCTGCTTACTTTATTTAGGATGGAAAAAGCATTTATGATGGTGATATAGTATGAGCAATATAAACCACATTTTCAAGAGAGAAAACTTTGCAAGCATTGATTCCAGCAAATAAACAACCAACCCACACCCCCATCCTTCCAAATGCCATTTTCTAAAATTCAGGAAGTATGTGGACATACTAGAGAGGGTTCAGGAAAAAGCCATAAAACCATTGAAGATGTAACTCATAGTCAAATAGTATCATTGCAGAGTTTTAATATTTTGAAAAAGTGATTTTTGTCCACAATCTGCAAGTATCCAGGTAGGAAAAATATACAGGCATTTTTAGATTCCTATCACTATCAATTTTTAAATCAATATCGAGTATGCTCTAGCTCATACATGAATTAATGGAATCATCTGTGTAACTGAAGGTGGCAATGGAATTGTCGTTCTGGGACCTTCTGACATCAGACTTTGTTAAATGTTTATCTTACCCAAAAGCAGAACAATTTAGCTGTTTTCAGACTTGGGCAAGACTGAGACAACAATAAAATCAACAACATAACTGTTCAGAATAGTGATCTCATAAAGTAATATTATATTTAGCTATGAAAAGATGCATACATTGATATCCCTCTTATGCTACTAGTAGGCTGAAAATTTGTTTGAAAAAAATGTTGTCATTTTAAACTATCAGTTATTTTACTGCCAATTAATTTTGATTGCCTTTTCTGGTACCAGAACAAGGGTCATTTATCTGTTTTTCTGAGCATATTTCCTAGCTTTCTGTAACATAAAAACCCAGAAGCATCCTTTCTTAGCAAATTTTGTTAAAAAAATAGGCAAAACCCAAGGTCAACTAAGTCTGGACTCATGCTCTTACAATGTAACAACCTGGGCCTTATATTCCATTCAGTGAAAGGAAGTGCTGACACTTAGCAACTCATGCCATAAAAACCAAAATAATGATAAAAAATTAATCTAGCTTCACATTTAAGTGGGTAAAAACCTTTTTGGTTCCATTGCTCATTCTGAAATTTTGGCAGAAGGCTTATGAGAGACATCCATCCACAGACTTCCAACCTTAGCAGAAACTGAGGAAACAGGGAGCACTGAGATGCTCTGTAAATTACTATGCAACCTTAATTCTTAGTGGAGACAAACAACACAGAGGGATATTTGAAAGATATTATGAGATAAGATTATATTGGTCTCATGTCTTACCAAATGACAAAACCACATTATAACTCAGCAAAAGTCTTGGCGAAGTTTTTTTGAAAAATTATCTGCTTCCAAGTTTGCTCGTTTACATGTATGTTTTCTTTGTTCTACAAATTGTACTTGGGTAGCAGAAGGAAGTCTATGAAACTTGTAAACTTACTTCCAGTAAACCTGTGCAAGTAGAGCAGAGGATCTGATATCCAGTAGTACAACACTGGTCTTTACAGACATATGGCCTCAATACAGATCATCCTGTTGGGCTGTATAAAGGGCCTGTAGTTTTAGAAAACTCCCTTAGTAAAACTTGTGTTTTGATTTGTTTTGTTTTGTACTTCACCGCGATTTTTGCATTATTTGAATATTGAGCTGAAGAAGGATCTCTACCATTTTTCATCAGCCTTTCACAACTGAATTCTTGACCTTTTCCAGTAAATGAATATTTGTCTGGAGGTTTGCTGAACCCCACATCTGTGCCCAGCCACATCTTCAAGTACTGTAAGCAGACACTGCTTCTGAAGATAGGACCCACAAAAGGTGGTGCTAAGTGAGTGTATGTAAAAACATTGTTGTGAGGTGCAGTTTTAAACCCTCTGTCTGGTATGGAAGTCAGAGAAAGAATAAATCGTAAGTGTTCCTATTATTGTAAATGAACTTTTGCAGTTATTTACACCTATCTTTAAAGGGAAAAACCTATGGACTGAATTTAATTTTTGTGTATTACAGCTGATAGTACTCATATTTATCTTTCTAGACAAAATGAACTTAAAGTGATTTGCAGGTATTGGGTTAAAAATGTCCTATGTTTAGAAGGACAAAAAGTGTTAAGAATCCACAGAATGCAGTAGGTATTCACTATTGTATTCTACGTCCTGTTACTGCAATCTAAAAAAGAAAAAAGTCACTGAGCTAATCAAATTATATAAGGAAGATATCAAGAACCAATATTAAAAATGGTTTTGATTACAGTCTGTGTTTATGCTGAAGTAATCATGAGCAATATCATTCAGGTTTCATTTGTTCAGAGTCCACAAGATAATGTGCATATTCAGCAAAAGAAAAAATATACATCCAGGCAACAGACTACTATGTGAAAGTAATTTCACGCTGAATGACAACATATGAACCTTGTTTTTTCACACTGGATGAACTTCTGCCTTACCATTTCTTGACTGGTCTTCCCCTTTCTGTCAGGAGCAGCACAGGAAAGTAAGGAAAATAAAATGAAAAGTTTGATGTCATTCTAAAAGCAACGAGAAGCACTAGAAAATGCCTTCTGTAAACTCAGTGTTCATCCTGGCACCGTGCAAAGAAACTGCAGAATCATTTCACTGAAATTTTAATGAACTCCAATGAGAACATTGCTGCTTAATGGACTTTATGCAATGGGTGGAAACTCATCCACTCATAATCCAACTTTTCGTGGGGTTGGCTTGGTTTGCTAATTTTCATTATCACTTTGTATCTGCCTCTTTTGAATGCTGGTGGGGATGCAGATGGTCCAAACTAACCTTGTTCTTGACTTTGTTCCAAGCCAGGAAGCAAATGCAGTAAGCTCCAGAGGGACCTTCCTGCTCATCTGCAGTCATGGTGATGTAATGGTGTGGGAAAACGTGCCATTGAATTAACTTCAGGTGTCCAAGCACAGAAGTTCTCAACTACAAGTGTTGGGAGTTTTATCCTTCCTATCACTGTTGCCAGCCACATAAATCCAAATAATTTCTGTCTTCTGAATACTTTCAGTGGAAACCAGGAGAGGAAAGTAGTGTTTTTCCTTATAACTGATCAAATTTTGGTCCTTGTTTGGTTCTCAGGCAAGTCCAGACTATCTTTGTTTTGACTTTGCACCTGGGCCAACTTTTAGTGTCAGTGTCATATAAAGAGATATCTGCATTTCTAACGTGGGACTGGACCAGAGCGGGGTTTCAGGTAATATAGATTTATGTGATATGAATTACTGGCTACCTCCTACAATCATCAAAATGTGCATGTTTAATCCCTGATTCTGGATATTAGTATTAATTTCTTAAAGTCAGGGCCTGTTCTAAAAAACAGGCAATAAAGCCCTGAGCAAAATTTGTGAGAGAGGGTGCACAGTGGGCACGTTGCTACCATAAATATATGATCTGAGGTATAGAAATTTAGAGCCACAGGACATGACAACACGAAACATTAGCACTTAAATGAAGTGCATCCCTCTGCTACCTGGAGTAGCAGAGGGATGCACATCAATCCCAATGAAGAAATGCAGTATGGAAGAGAGAGGAGGGAACTTACAGGTAGGAAGAAGTTAGCAATGCATCTGTGTGAAACCCAGCAAACAAACTGAAAAGCTTATATATGTTCCTAGAGGATTACCTGATACAATCTAAAGCACAACAAGATTCATTTCAAAAGGAGATCAGTTGTCAGCTCGAGGCACTCTGCTGTTGAGAGTTCTGAAAGCAGGTTTCTGTCTCACCCCATTCTACTTTTTGAAGGCTCTGATACAGCAAGGTACATAGACAGGTGTTTTATTTAGCATCTGAATGGAAAGGATATAAGAATGACTTAATAGTTGGCTTAATCTGTGCTCTTCAGGAAAGGAAGGAGTTGAGAAGAAAGTTTACTTCAAATCTGTTGGCAAAACAACAATGTACAGCATTCTGTGTAGATGTATTTTCTGGTGTCTGAAAAGTCCCACCCGTAGAGCAACAGATATACATTATATGTATATATAAATTACATATATATGTGCTTGTTGTATGTTTGTCATTTTGTGTATATGTAAAGAAACTGCAGATAAATACAGAGCCTGAGTGCCCTAGGAGCAAAGATAAGCATTTTACAAAGAAAGTACTAGAATGCTGATCTGTCAGTATCAGCATCTCATCATCAGTTGTTCTCCCCAAATGGATTGCATTCAACTCCCAAAAAAAAATCAGGGGAACATTTTCTATTACTTTAGTCATAGGCACTGATTAAAAAAATTAAATACTAATACTCAGATTAAGAGATAAAACATGCACATTTTGATGATTGCAAGTAATTATTGCAAGACTGTAAGTAAAGATTGCAAGTAATTATAGCAAGATTGAAGTAGCTAGTAACTCATATCATGCAACTCTACATTCCCTCAAACCCATCTGTGCTGGTAGATAGGGTGAGGCAATATGGAACAGAGAATATTTCAATGAAGGGAGTTATCAAGAAGTTCAAATGTTTCCTGTGGCTTCTGTAATTGCTCTTTCAACTGAGATGACCTTCCTCTGGTACGTGTGTTCCAGTTGTATCACAGATGCCATTGAAGAGGGTGGGATAAAATCTGGACTCGTGCCTTTTTCTTTTTTCCATCTTTCTAAAAATACCATTCTATTAATAGCATAGTGTTTTCCCAGACTGCCTGTCTGTTGAGATGAAAAAAGGAACTCATTAAGCTACTTTGTTGATAAAATAGACCGTTCTGATAAATACAACAAAACTGACCATCAGTAAAATTATTGCATGAGTGCTCAGGATGTCATGCCTTTGGCATGCTTCCACTTCCTTTTTTTTCAGTTATTTGATCCCCTGATGCCAAATGCTGTTGGCTGTCTGGCCATGTCAGACACTGCAGCACGTGATTTCACCAGTGATTTGTTGCCATAAGGCTCATCAGCTGAGCCTGAAGAGCTGAGGTTGCTTTGACCTGCTCTTACCACAGCTGTATGCTCCTGCTTGTTTTGTTTTGTCTCAGTGGAGTCATACGTCTAGCCCTGGACTTTTCCTGCTGGATTTTGGAAGGGAGTTCCTCTGTTCAATGTTTGAAGTGCTGCTTTAGACGGTGGAAAAGAAGTGGCTGACTGCAACTACATTAGAGCTGTCAAAAGAAGGGGCTGAGGAGGATTAGTGCAAATGGATGAAATATGCTCAAAAAGAAACAAGAAGGAGACAAATGATAGAAAGAGAAAATCAAGAATAGTGAAAAAAAAACAACAGAAGGAAGAAAAGTTCCAATGACTGTGGAAGAAAAATTCAAAACTCTTCCATGAAAAAAGGTTCAATGAATGAAAAAGATGAGGTAAGAAAGGAGGATAGATAAAATGAATGATAGATGAGGGAAACCAAGAGAGAAAGAACAGTTCTGGGGAATACATGAAAATACATGATGGTCACCTGTGATATTCACATGCTTTTTCTCACTAAAAAAGAATGGGAGAAGAGATGGTTGCAAACATGAACAATATAGACCCATGAGATTAATTCATATCTAACATAAGGTTAACTGGTATTTTGAGCATCCAAGTTAAAATCTACTTTTTGCTGTCCTGGGGCAGGAGTTCAGTTGCAGTTCTTTTACTCTCTGAACTGTGTGCCTGTGTCTGTAGCACCCAGTCAATGCCACATCCCATCAAGACACTGGAATAAGCTGGAATGAAGTAGTATTTGCACAGGAAGCAGCCCAGCCCTGTAATGTGGTCTTGCACCCAAGGTAAGATTCTCCACCTCTCAGATGGGTCTTTCACCTCTGAGGGACTCCAAAGCACATACACAGGGTTTGTATGTAGCCTCTTCTGACATCCTTGTGTGCTAGTGTGAAGTGTAATTCCAGCTTTTGCTGTTGAAGCTGTTTCACTTCCCAGAAATACTTTAGTGCTCACAAAGGTACAGAGCATGTGAAACAACTATTTAGAAGTTGTTACATACTGGTAACAATCACAAATACAACAGCTTTTTCTGTGTAAACTAAAAGTATGGTTATCCAAATCAGTTTACAGGACTGGGGGCTTCAAAAAAATTCACAATTTCCACTTTATGGAACCATTTTGAGCAACTTCTAATTCACGTGACAAGGGTTTTAAGAATTTAACATCTTCATCATTAAATGACATTTTATCTTAAATTAAAATAACATATGTTTTCTAAGCACGTGACGATAAAACCTGATGTCTTAGCTACCCATACTTGTTCCTCTGAGAAAAGAAGGTCTCAAATACCCTAAATTCCACACTCCGGAGCAATTTAGATCTCCTTAGAGATCACAGTTTGAACTACAAATGCAATAAGGGCTGCATCCTGCTGTAACTGAAATCTTTCCTAAGTCTACTTCTGCTTTTCAATCTCTCTAATTTTTCATTAGATCAAGAGTCACACATTTTTGTTGGCAGTAAAGCAATTCCAATTTGAACTGCCTTCTGTCTTCAATAGGAATTTTCCCAAAGTACAGAAATAAAAATGTAAAACTTTGCTGTGTTTCATTACTTTCATTCTTTTGAACATTGCTGCTCTGAAAGCTCTGTGTGAAATTATTAGAAGACGGGTTTTGAAATGCTTGTGAAAGTAGATGCATATATGGGACTCAAAGGGCCTTATTTAAAAAAGAAATTTGCCAGTTACCCAGATCTCTGGTTGGTTATGCCCATTCAAGGATACAGAATCCATCATTCCTATGATTATTTTTACATCTGAACTTTTTTTTTTATACTAGATAGACTTGAAACTTTCAGGGTCATTTGCCCAGCATGTAGTTGAATGTCCTGTGCTATAGATTCCAATTAGCAAGACCATGTTCAATGGTCCTACACCACCAATGCTGTCTAACTGCTTTCCACTTGGCTTTATATGTTTCTTCTTTGTTGCAGCTGCAACCAGGTCTATCTACCCTTTGATAGAAAAATTTCAATTACCCCAGGGAGAAGCTTTTAGCTTTATTAAGCATTGAAGTCTACACATTTGTTCTTCTGTTGAAGAGCAGTTCAAAAGGAGACTTTCTGAGGAAGTAATCTGATAAATTAGGATAAATCTTGTGGACTTTCACTGCTAATGTTTTTTCCTGTAGTCTGAGCCTAAGATTCTGCCAACTCAATGTACAGTTAAGCATTTCTTTAACACTTTTAGCCCCTGACAGATGTTTCTTATACTTCACAAGTAAATGGCTCTTCAGTGTTTTTTGAGACTGCTGTGCTCTCAGCATAAAATTGATGTCACAGAAGGCTGGAGAGCTGTGCTTCAGCCTTGATAGGCAGTGACAGAAAACTGTTCCCATCTGGTAGCTTTGTGTTGGCCTCTGAGTAAACGAATGGTTTCCTTTCTGAGATGATGGGTGTCAACCTGTCACCTCCTCGTTGCCAGGAGTAACCTCAGTTATCTCAGGAAGAGCGAGGCCTGCACATACCAGGTCTCTCATCTGCCCTTGCTCTGTTGTCATTGGCCTCTCAGGGGACTGGGGTAGCCAAGTGACGTGGAGGAAAGCTGGCAATAACACTGATGTAAGTCACATCTCTTTGGAGATGAAAAAAGGAGCTTCTCTTCCTAATGCTGTCAATCTTGTATTTTACCTCCTTGGTGGGTTCATTTACGCAAGTAAATAAGGCTGTCATTTATGCTTTTTAATGTTTGAGAATTCCACAAAAGTTTCACGTCTCTGGTTTGAAATAGAATCTCTCATTATTGTCTCTATCTTGCAAATTAATTTATTATTGCATTTGAAGTCCTAAATGCCTCTTGAGAGAGCTGAACATACAGTCTAACAATCTGCCCATAAAGAGCAAACATGAGTTACACATTTAAAGAAGATAATCTTGTAGTTGTACGGAAATCCTGTCACTCTTGCTTTTCTGTTTAAGCTTTATAGAATAAAGCCTTTCTTTCTGGTTTTAGAAAAATTTTGGTTCTCGCTCACTCTTCCCTGTTCTGTATGGCAGAAGAAAATGACACATTAAATTGAGACTGCATAAAGGGGCACACAACTAAATGAAATTATTATCACCAAATTAGAAGACTAGAGTTCTTGGATTAAATATATTTTTCTAAAAATCCTCAGGAGAGAATGCAGAGGAAACAAATAAACACTGAGAGAGTTCTTCAAACACAAAATCCCACCTAAATCTGAAACTACAATGTGCTTTTTGGAGCACCATTAAGTAACAGCCACTATCAGTTTCAAACACAGGTAGTAGAATTTACATAAGCAAATCTCATCTGGCTAAACACTACTCCATAAATATACATATTATAATCTGTTATTAATACAAAAGATTATATTGTCATAATGCATCAAAATATTACAAGTGGGGATTTTGGATGAATTATCACTCTTCAATTCTGTGCATCCATCATAAGGCCCATATGCCAACTACATCTACATTCCAAGACACACACATCCTCTCCTGTCCCTCAGGACTTGTCAGCAACTCAACCAAGAACAAATACTCCCACTGAAACCAAAACAAAATTGAATAAGAAAGAAAAGAAAATCCCCAAACTGTTTGCTGTCTCTTAGGAAAACACCATTTCATGGTGCAATAAAGATATTAAGACAGGGGCAAAATAATTAAGATTACAGAAATTAATTCTATATCAAACTCCACAGAAGGACTCCTGTTGACATCAAAGCTTTGTCTTCTCTTTGATAATGAGATTACACTTCATACTTGATTTTCTACATATTCTTCTCTACAGAGTAGTTATATTGCCACTGTCTGTCAATGATTCTGCACAAAATTTCATCTGTTTAAAAGCAAAGGGCATATATTTTGTGCCACTGGGCTTGGAAAACCTGCAACCTAAGACTTGACTCCATAAACTTGGAGCTGAAACTGTAGTTAGAGCTTGTGTTTCCAGTGTTCCATCATGTGCATGCATATTTTATGCATCTACTTCCAGTTAGTCAAGACTTTTCTCCTTCAAATTTCAGCTTGTAGCATCTAGCCAGCTTCATTCAATACATTTGTATACATGTAATTGCATCAAATGTAGTAAATAATTCTGTTGACAAGACAAAAAAAGTGAAAAAAATGGTCTCGCACCTATTTGAGTCTGGAAAAATTAGCTGAAGTAAAATCCCATTAGAAGGCAGCAGATAAGACTGAACATAAAGGGTTAACTTTTTAACGAAAAAACATATCTGCCTACCCCCTTATCAGAGTAGAAATATCATAAACCCAAAACCAAATCTTGCTTTGGTGCTGGCCATTTTCTGAAGACTCTGGTCATACAGTCTGGTGACATTTTGACATGTAACCTTTGAGAGAAGCCTTGGTAAGCTCCAAGGGAGTACTGTCCTTTGGAAGCTGCGTTGGGCTCAGGTGCCAAGTCACTCTTCCAAAGTTCAAGGTATTTGCTGCTGAATCAGTCATTGGTATTACTGATTTTTGCAGCATGAAGAGAGAGAACGTACTGGAGGAAAGTCTTGCACGTGCCAGACAGACACATGCCTATATTAAGACTTATGTTGAATTGTTAATTTTTAGTTATCAGCAGAACCAAACTAAGAATCTGCATGTTCAGCTGAGAGTGTTATTGGTGCAGCTTGTTCATGCTTCAAAGAAAACAGTTGCTTTCAGTCTGAAATGCTGAGCGATTTCTTTCTTCTCCTGCGTTTGAGCTCTTCAGTTCAAAACATGAAATTTTTGATGTTTACATGGACTGAAGAAGATCATCATCTCAGCCAGGTTACATCTGACCTGTAGCTGGAGAAGGCCAACTTCATTCTCCATAGATGAAAACCCTACAGTCCATTGTGGTCTAGCACACAGCTCTTATGCTGATATCAGTCCATAACTTATTCCCACCATAGCATCTGCCATTCACCTTCCCTGCCCAGACCGTTTGCCTACTTCTTCCTCTCTTCTGCAGCAGCTATCTGCAGAAAATGAGGTCTGTAGCACGGCCTTTCAGGGAAAATGGAGCTGCCTGGTCAGCCATGAGGAGAGTCTGGCTCCTCACACATGGAGGTGATGGAAAGCTGTTCAGGAGAGGAGCAAGGAGCTGCTGCAGAAGCTGAAGGTTGCTTGGGCAGGGAAGACAGGGCAGAGGAGCTGTGCCAGGTGAAGTTTGAGCACTGTGTGAAAGAGGATGGAGCTTCTTGCTGGGAGAGGGGACAGCTTGCAGCTGGACAGGAGGAGGGGGATGTGTTACAGGGCTTTGTAAAGCAGATCCAGCTCACAGCTCCTGAGGCTGCACAGCTCGGCTCTGCATTATCCCACAACAGCAAAAAGCAGGTGAAGATGATTTCAGATGAGCGGAAAAGTTCTGTCAGAAACATTATGCTGATCAATATGACAGATTATTTGTTTCAGCATAGTGCTTTCACCCAAATGGTGCTTTATCTTCCTTATATAATTTTATCTGAGTTATTTTTGTTTCATGCACTTCTAATGAAAGATCTTGCCATGATCATTTATACTAAGGATCAGTTTATACTACCTGCAGAAAAGTGCTCCTCACTACATAACCTTGACATGCTATTAAGCAAAGATTTCTTTTTAAATTCAAATATTAGCTGGAAAATTTCCCTGCTCTTAGTGATATTTCCAAGGCACTAATTTTAGAGAAAGTCTTCCAGAGGCAGTCCGAGGAGATGGTGAATACTTTCTTTAGGATTTATGGTGTAGCCTACAGCGTGAGACTATGAGTTAGTGGGGGGGCTGTGTGCTAGAAACTACAGGAATGATCTACAAAGAACAGGAAAAATATGACTTAAGTGATGGAGAATATTTCAAAGAACCCAGGTTCTGCTGCAAGGGTCCTGTGACAATCTCAGCCAGTGCTTTTCAGCATCTTCAGCCATTGTCTCATTTCAGTAAATTAAGACACCTCTACACTTGATCATTGCAGGAGTTCACAAAGCAAGAAGTAATTTAGGTCTGTGGCTAACGCTGGTACCTCCCAGGCTGAGAGAGCACTTCAGTGAAGTGGCTTTGTGTCAGCAAGATGGGCACTCGTGCACATGCAGCAAATGTTTGTGTCTTCATGCATTTTCCTCTCCAGAGAAAACATACATTCTATAGCCTTCTTGTATCATTCCTCCTCCTGCATTACTCCACTTCAAGGTATTGTTTCTAGAATATGTCTTCAGTCCTTTCTCTGTGCAACTGAACTATGGGTCAGACATTATAGCCTCAGGAACAGGAACTTCCCTCTAAAGAAATATTCAAAGTCATTGCAATAATGAAGAAATAAAACAATGGATGCTACAGATTGGGCTCTTGCAGTACCTAGCTGCTATTCACCTGACAAATTAATGGTGGGCAGAAAATAACACTACTACTGTTACTACATGTATTAATAATACTAAGGAGAAGGCAGCAGCTGTCTTTGCCCTCATCCCACCAACAAATTAGCTGGCACCATCTAATGGGACCTCTGCTACCAAGAGTTGTCCAAGCCTTGAAGGAATCTGTTCAAAGCAGAGAAGGAACAGAGAGTTGTTGCCCAGGTGAAGGATACAGCCCTTACTTTCACTGTGCCTTCTCATCCCACCAGTGGAACATCTTTGTCTGGGAATCTGGCTACAGAAAATGTGCAAATATGCATCTGGCAAAATAAATGCCACAGTTTTAAGTTCAACAGGACTCTCACTTTAGCAGGAAAAAGCTACTATTTCCATGGAATCACTGTCTTCCTGGAACAGCTCCCCAGCAGTACTTGTACCTACAGGACAGGGGCTAAGCTGTGCCTAAGCCTCAGAAAACGGATCTCAAACACATCACTGGCTTGTGACCATGAAGTTCTACAGGGCTGCCAAGGACAGCAAGCTTGTAGCACACCTCAGAGTGCAGGGGGCACCTGGTATTCACCAGAAAATAGAAACCTCAGCAGGTTTATTGGCAGAGCTCCAGAGCAGCCTGAGCACCCCATTGCATGGGCTCCTTTTTGGGCTATGGAGAAAGCCTCAAGTGAGAGGCACAGTACCAGCACCACCACTTGGCTCTGGGATTGTCTCACCTCTTCTTCCAAGAGACTAAAAGAACAGAGAAGAGTTGAAAATTTTTTTGCAGTCTTCAATATCTGATTTTACCTGTACTTGCTTTTATCCTTGCTTTCCTTGGTGAGAGACATCCATGTTATTTTAAATTTAATTTTAGGATTTGAAAATGCAGTCAGGCCTGTTTATTAACAGCAACTGGAGTTCAGCTGGGAAAAGTGCCAGAAAACTTTGCAATAGTCTTAAGCAGCCTGAAACAACAGTTGGATAGGCTTACATTTGAGAAAAGAAAAGTATTAGCCACTGCAGAGGAACTGAAAAGAGAACTTCATATCTTTCTCAGAGTTTGGTTCAGGTGCTAAAGGTTTTTTTCCTTTCCCTTTCAAAATATTAATGTAACTTCTGGGTTACAGATTCACAGGATTGAACTCTTTAGGGTTTATAATCAAAGAATTAATAATAAATTATTTAAAGTTTATAGTCAGTCTTTGGAACTGATGATCTGATAATTCAATTCAGACCTGATTTACCAATAGCTTACAAACGTATTTATATAAAAAAATTCTTCCGTTTTTATTCACTCAGTAAGTGGACAGCCTTAACTTTTTGCTTTAGCTTAATACTGGTGATACCACCTCAATTTTAGTTTCCCACTTTCATCTTTTTTTTTCCTAGACAGACATAACAATTTTTAAAACAAAATAATCATTTAATTAAAAATCAATTTTTAAATTAAGCACCACAGAACAAGAACCTTTCCATATTGAGTGAATGTAAAATGATCAAAGAACAAAGGAAAAACCCAATGGGCCCCCAATTAGTGTCTGGGTCTCCTCACATAGTCCTGCTCTTGGATCACAGTAACAGATCTCCGTGAGACATCTCAGCACTGATTTGTACCTTTTAACAAGGCACATTCCCCAAATATGGCAAAGGAACCACCACCATAGTGCGACCCTGCCATGGCACTGGGCAACAATCTGTTCCTGACAAAATGTGCTCCTAACACCAGGAAGCTGGACCAGGAGATAACCTTCTCCACCCTCCAGAAGCCTCTGAGTCCGAGGATAATGCACCAGCCAGCTGGACAAAGCGAGTTCCCCAAAAGAATCTCTTCATACATTGGATTTCCCTTAATATCCCATGTTTAGACTTGGTGGTGCATTACATTGCTGATCACAGTCTCTGGTGGGTACCTGCTCTTTTGGCCACAGCTCAGCATAATTACACAGGGGAAGTACCCACCACAATCTGAACAACAGACTTGGATACTTAAATAATGCTCTGTAGAATTCTGTGTAACCTCCCCTGGCAGGAAGTGGTTTGGATATGAAGGTACTACTGGACTGCTGGAGCTTTTTATCCAGTTGGGACCTTGTTTGATCAGGAGAGGAAAAAGCAGGAGAGCTGAGGTTATGTGGTTCCATCTCCAGCCCCTCCTGCTGCTGGCCCCAGATCAGCCTTCTGCTGAGCTGGCACCTCTGATGCTTTCTAGTCAAACAATATTCAAAATGGGTTTTACCAAAACTTTGCATCTTCTAAAGCAAATGCCTTCTTTTCACCTCAAAGTCCTTTGACCCAGCCTTACGCAGATGAAGTCCCTGCCAACTGGTGTGTGCAAAAACTTAGACTTGAAAGCCTGAATACATGATATGGTTGCTGTTACTGCTTTCTCTGGCAAAAGCTGTAATTCTCCTAACACACAAAAGCATGACAGGTATGCACATGCAGATTTTTGGGATCACTATACTACACTCACCTGCAGAGGTGCTGTCATTTATGTTTTCTGCACATCACTTCTCCATTAGAAAAACCCAGAATGGCAAAACCTTGCCTTGCTTCGGGAGTGATTTACCTCTAATTGTACATGATATTTAACAATCACTGTTAAGGCTTTTTTCTTCTTTTGTGGTGGGAAATGCCTACAGGAAATCTGCATTTTGACCTCTCCAACTTTAATCTCCAAAAACTTGAAGGGGCTGCATTCTCAGACACAGCATGAATACAATTAGTCTTATTTTTCTGTATTTTGTGATGCTGCTGCCATCTAGAGTGTAAAAGTAACACTGTGTCATGAAACAGCATCAGCAGTATTTAATTAACGGATTTTGTATTAACAGGGGGCAAGTATAATCATAGTCATACATTTTTCTCTATTTTGTTCCACTGCTGCCACCTAGAGTTATAAAACAGTAGATTATTTTTGTAATTGTATCTGTTTAATTAGTGGCTGTTTATATCTGTGGGTGATATCTTACTTTTCCACAATTTTCTCATTGCTTTGGTTTGTCTTTTTGTCCTGAATGCCAACATAACCCGAGTATGGCATGTCATCATGTTTTCTTTTTTAAAAAAATCAACAGAGTGGTTAAGCCAAATAATTAATTTGTTGCAACTTTATGGTTTTAAAGGTCATCTTTAAATAAGAAATTATCTTAGGGCAACCTGTCTTTTTTTTTCTGGTTACAAGACATCATTCATTATAAAAATTTGACTTAACATTCATGTGAGATCCCCTAATTAGAATTAATAGGGAAAAAAATAGGCTGCTATTGTCATTAACAAGGAGAGACAGCTGCTGATACTCCCATAAAAAATCTCAAGATTTTACAGATCTTTTTTTTTTTTTTTTGTGCCACAAAAAGCAAGACACAAGCCTTGGGGCCTGTAAAACAATCAATAAAAGAAAATAATGAATAATAGGTTACCAAATCTGCAGTCACTAATGCATGCGACCTCCTTGTATATTTGAAGGTTCAAAAGAAGTCTCCTTTGATGCCTAGTAGGTAACTACAGAAATTCCTGGAAGAAATCCTAGGCATTCTTGTTCTTTTAGCCTATTTAATTTTTAGATGGCTTTGGATGACTGCACTGGAGGTAACAGCAACCCTCCAAGATCAAACATCCACCAACTCTTTACCTGGATTGTTCCTTCCTCTTTGCTGATGTAATCACTTTCATTATCCCTCTTCAGGTGGCCTTACTTTGTTGGGAATCCTTAGCTTGTCCTGTCTCGTGGAAACAGTAGCACTTTCTATATCTTTGTTTGACAGCTCTATTACAGTACCTCAAAACTCAGGAATTTAATACATAGGCCTCCTCAATATCTCTAATGGCAAATTTCATGAAAAAAACCCCTTTTCTTGGACTTTGATCACAGAACTTTCTCTGGCTGGCTGTTCTTGGTTCCTAGTTCCTCTGGCTGTGCCCCTTGCCTTCTTTCACCCACCTGTGAAGCAGATCCAGTGTCCTGGTTTTGTCTTTTCAAACTATCTTTCTGAAAACTCGTCACAGCTCGTGGCATAATGGCCTCACCTTAATAGCAACATGAAAGTCATACATGCTTCTGTACATCCTCCAAATAGCTCACCCTAGGAAAGCTACTGCAGATAACAGGGAGCCAAATGGAGCAGGGTTTTATTCTCAGGTTGGTGTCATTTGTCTTTTAGGCTGTAACATGGAAACTTTTGAATAATACATCAAATCAGCTCCACCATTTCTCAAAGAATGTCCTAGGCACAAATTCCTAGGTATTTACAGATTTAAGCAGAATCAAATGAGAAAAAAAAGCTAAACAGGGAATATATGAAGCTCAGATATTGAACTGGCAGACCCAGAGGCTACAATAGGATCTGTATTGTCCACAGATCAAAGCTATTAACAGCATGCAATGTGACAACAAAATATCTCATCTCTGCCTGTCTTCCCATTGTAGAAATAGGAGAATTAGAAACAGTGTGAAAGGAGTCTGGAGAGAAGAGTCATAAAGGTCCAACATGTATAAAGTATGAAGAGTGCGCTGTGTGGGCATGGAAAGAGTCCCCGTGGGGCTGGAAGGAAGGACTCAGATGTGGCCATGTGCAGGCATTGGGAGGACATCCATAGCATCTGACACAATAAAGGAAAGGGGAGCCTCGGGACAATCCCAAAAATTTAACAGAACGGGAAAGTGGTGGATGGGAGCTTTGCAAGCTGGATAGGCAAATGTAAAAATTGCCTAGTGTAAGAAAAGGCCTCAAAAGCAGTTTCCTGAAGTCTTCATCACCCTGAATAGTGATTGCCATGGGACATTATGCAAGAAAAACATTCCCATGCAAGCTTAGAAATGGCCTTCATGTTAAAAGGTATAAAAAAAGCATTGGCAACGGGTTGTTATCTTCCAACCTTAGCTACATCTGAAAAACCATATAAAAAAAGGTGTGTAAATGACATAATCAGTGCATCCAGTAGTTGTTACAACCTCTTGCTCATCCTGTCTATGCCCTTGTAGACTGTCACGGGTTTTGTCTGAGGAACTTCGATCCTTCCTGTAAAACTGACCCAGGAGTGAATGATGAAACCTGGCTTTTATAAGAACAGACTGTTATCTGCCTTGGGCTAGCAAACACTGTCTGAAGCTTATCTTGGGGGTTTTCTTTTCTGGTTAGAAATAGGGGTCATTTTTATAACTTTTTTTTGGTTTGTGGTGACAACGTTTGGGGACCTCTTGTTTTTGTTAGGCATTGGCAACTTCATTTCCTTCATCCACAGGTCTCAGGTCTGGTAACTCTAGTAAGTGATATTCTCTTTAAGAAAAAGGTGTTATGGTGTTGATGCTTCTTTTTTAAACCAATTTCTCTGGTTTTTGTGCTGTATTTTCTTCTAGTACTTGTGACCATAAAAGACAGGGTTTGTTATACTTCCATTGATATAATACAGAATTACAAAATTACAAAACTGAGGCAGTTTCAACTTGTAATCCACTATCTATGAACTTGCATGGAATCCCATCTTGGCCAAATTATGATGAGCCTTTGTTATTCAGCAGATTTTATTCTAACTCAGTATTTAAGATGAGAATTTATTAGAAGATTGCACCACTGGTAGAAGCTTCTTGAGGTTTGTTTTTTTTTTTTTTTTCTTTTTTAGATTTAAAAATAATCAATAATTTGTTTTGGTAACTGCCAGAAGGTTTTTTCCCATGCCAGTTGTACTGTCCTTAAGCTTCAGCCTGACAGGAATGTGAAACCAGCAGCTGCCCAGGCACCTCAGCATGGAATGTTTCTTTTTAAAGGCTCACCTTTTGTGCAACTTCCTTTTGGTGCTCTGATAAATTTTCCAGTGAAGACAACTTTTATGTAGTTTGTTAATCCTTTCCTAACATTTGGTACCTGCTATGTGTAGTACAGGCTGTCTCTCAGACTATGAGACTAATAAGTTTTACTTCATGCAAGCACTCCAGAGATAATCACTTCTTCAAAATATTCAGACCAGGGCATTTTGATGGCTTTTAACAGCTGGGCTCAGTTAAGGACAAAGAGAAAAATGGGAAAAAAATCTACTAAGAATGGATGTAACACTTCTGGATCTCATTTACTAAGTTGGTTCTACTCAGAGTAATGCATTTTTTAATTAGTTACATAACAACACTTCTGCATTTCAAAATGCACTCAGGGTATCTGCCCCTATCTTTGTGTTTTCATCTTGTTTTATCAACAGTGAGCTATATTTACCTTAGGAGATGTCTGAACTTATTCAGTAAGTATGATTTTGACAACTTAAATTTCTCTTATTTTTAACAGTTCAGCACAATGGAATTTATGTCAATGTGTTATCTTTTGCTAAAACACACAAAGAACTTTACGAAGTGTGGAAGAGATTTAAGAAAAGCATTCAAATCCTGATCAGCAGAGAAAGTCTACCCAATGCACAGAGTTGATAGTCTGATTCTGCATCAAAGATTCCACCCAGATTCACACTGGGTCCCTGTTGCATCATTTCAAGTGCTATTTTCATCTTCTTGTGATGTGATTCAAAGTATTTCAAACATAAGGGTTCCCATTCTGTTTACATTATTAAACAAGCATAGCCTTTGCTTTTGACACTGTTTTCAGACTCATAATGCCTCTAGTAATTATCTTTCACTCAATACCGATATTTATTTGGAAATTTAAATACAGCAACTAATCAGGTACAAAATCCTGCTTTGAAAATGTACTTAGAGCCTCAGCGAGAACTGCTCCCATGTGATCACAGCTTTGCCCTCGAGCTGTTTGTTCAGATGTGGCTTTGCTCTTATACCTCAACAATTTTTCCTGAGTGGTGCATGTTAGCATTGTATAAGTAAATCATATACAGTGAAGAAAGGTGGTACAATTTATTAGAAGAAAATGCTATAAATGGGAAAGACCAGATTTACAGTGTTTTTGAGCTCGAAATACAGCAAAATTGAAGCTGAATTTTAATACAATAATGCCAATTTAGCTAGACACACTATTGCACCCCTTTTCATGAAGCAGTTTTGAAATATTTTAGAGTTGTCCCATATTTTTGAAAACCTATTTGTTGCTCTTTTTACAGTTTTGTTTTCTGCAGTTGTGCCAAGGTGTACATTTCTAATGACTGCAGTTCAAGTGTGTACCTGTTTGCTAACACCATCTTTTGGAAAGAAGACTTTTTCAGTAGCTCTCAAAACATTCAGTCAATTTACTGCAATAACTGCTTTGGCCTCTTTATTCCTTCTACCATAAATATTTGGTCTGATCAACCTCACATTACACAGATTCATTAGCCAGGTTTGAGTCATAAGAATCAATGCTCTTATTCAACAGTTTATTATAGAAAAAAAGTATTTTTGCCAAGCAATAATGCTAATCAAAGGTGCCTTGAAATACATTTCCCTTAAAAACCACTGTACAGCAAACAGAAAGGGTGCCACTCCCACCCCAGTATTATTTTAGTACTTTATCCTATGACTGATGGTTGAAGGCATTGTTGGCTGCAATGAGTGGAAATGAAACCACTGAACAAAAAAATCACAATCCTGTTCTTTCTCTGACTCCATAGAGGTCTAAACTGGAACAGCCTGCAGAGAAGGAATTAGCCCATGTGCTCTCCTGATCTTACCTGTGAGGCAGCACAATGCATAAGTTGATTTTCAGGCAGGACTTCAGGAACTTGGAGAACTTGAAAGTGTGCACATCTATGGCACATCCCCATCTCCAACATTACACTGCAACTGCACAAAACATCTGAGGACATCTGAGGAAATTTGGGTAAGTCCCACTTTAAAAACAAGCCCCCTTGTACATCAAATTCTGTGATAAATAGATTATAAATTCCACCTCAGATTTTTCATCAAAGTAACAAGTCAGAGCCTGTAGCCCAAAGTTTACCAAACTTGCACATCTTTGGTTTAACCACGTGGGGAGGGGCAAGTAGGGGAGGGCATTCAGCATTCTCAGTACTGTTGGTCTCCCAGAGAGGGCCTTTCATGGCTTATTGCAGAGTTCAAAAGTTTGGATTTTCAAATAAATACCTCAATTTTACTATAAAGGGTCTCATTGTGTGTGTGTAGGAAAAAGGCTTAGAGTTCCAGTAGTTTGTCAAAATTATTTCAAAAGCAAGACTGCAAGACTCAGGGAATTAAGTTTTGTCTATCCAGAAAAAACAAAAACAAAAACAAAAAAACAAAACAACAAAAAAACCCCAAAAAAAACAACAACAACAACAACAAAACCCCCAAAAAAACCAAAGCAAAAAAACCCAGTCAAATCCATCTCCAGACAGAGGTAAACTCTTTAACTGATGCACAAGTCCAGTTGAAAACATTAGGTGCAGGACTATGTCATCATTTTGACCTTCCTAAATGGTTCTGCAAAGATGAAACAGAAATGTGTACAACACTCCCAGAAAGTCCATAATTTACCCTGATATTTCAGAATTGAGCTATGGAGACCATGGATTGTCTGTATTTCTCAAGTATCATCTATGTCAATTTTTATTCATTGGTAATTGTGTTACTTCTAAAGCAGGCCATTAACAGGGTCATGGTTTTCCAAGCAGGGCTGTGCATTCCAGGAATAACTAGGAATTCAAAATCACACTTTGGAAAAAATGATTGGTAGATGTAGTACAAGCCCCAAATTTCTTCCTCTGTTAAATTAAATAAAGCAACAATGCTACTGCAAAAAAAAAAAAAAAAAAAAAAAGCTTCACACACTTGTTTAAAAAGTCCAGATTCTGAATTTTGGGTAAACAGGGCATCTACCAGACATTTATCATTTAGGTATTCCAGTATATTTTCTGTCATAGGGAATTTTAGTCTAAAATAGTAATAATTTTATTTTAGAAACATGATTGTTATCCAAACCAGAGAAATTATTTCAGAATAAAGTAATTTGTATTTGGAAAGATGGGCGAGTTCCTCCAGACTAGGAAAAGTGAAGTGCTATTACCTGTGTTTACAATATCATTATCATAATTTTGTCTTTGTTTACTTGCACTGTGAGTCCAGAGACTCGAGTCAGGCCACTGTGCCAGGCAGTGCTCAAGCAGACTGGATGTGGAATTCCCTTCCCAAAGCAACCAGGGAAACCTTGTAAGTAACAGCAGAAAAGAAGTAACTTCAAAAGGTGCTTGATGTGGAGTTACCCACAGACAAAAGGTTCAGGCCTGAATTTAGAACCAAATTGGCCTTGTCCTTAAACAAGGGCTTTTCCCATATTGCCCATTTCTTTTGTTCTGCCTGATTTCATGAAGACACAAAGCTGAATTTGCAAAATCACAGCCATTCCCATGGCAACAGATGGGATGTTATGATGTCCTTTCCAGGAGCAAACAAAACAAGCAACAGTGCTGGATCAAGGAAGGAGTAGGAGCACTTTATAACCCTAAAGATGCACTTCTAAAATCATTGCTGGCTGATATCATACCCATTTCATAGACATCTACTACCACTTTCCCCATAGGTCATGATTCTTTACAGAAGATGAGGAGTTAAAGAGCTGATCTAATAAAGTCAGTGGAAAGTCTCCTGCTGTGTTTTGGGGAACAGGATTGGACAGGAGACCATGTCCTATGAATGTCATGTAGGTAAGTATTGCTATTCTTGTTTAAATGGGATAAAAATTAACTCAATGTCATGTGATTGATCTAGAATCATGTACTAGAACTAAGAAAGATCTATCATGGAATTGATAAATGACAGGATAAAATAAAATATATTAGGATTTATTTTTTTAATAAGTGACAATCTAACATTAACATTCTACCGACCCTTCAGGTTTGCATCAGAAAAAGGAATTAATTCTACTTAGAAAAAGTGAGTTTCTATTTTCTTTAGGAGAGACAATCCTTTTCTGTATTATGGGGTTAAATTTCAAATTTGATTTTAAGTTCAAGGTTAAACTCACAGTGAAGTTCCAAAAAATTGTAAGGGGGGGGGGGGGAATAAAAAGAGGGGAAAATAAAATGTGCTTCATTATATTAGCAACTTGCTTGACTATAACATTATTTATAGAAATATGAATATTATATTTAAAGCTATGGAACTCAGTTCTGCTACCATTGAAGCCAATGGAGATTTTGTTTTAATCATCCCCACTGTCAGGTTTATATTTTAAAAAACATTTTATTATAAAGAGAAATATATTTTAAAAGTGCCCCTTTGATAAATGGCAGC
This sequence comes from Corvus brachyrhynchos, assembly GCF_000691975.1. Taxonomy (NCBI): domain Eukaryota; kingdom Metazoa; phylum Chordata; class Aves; order Passeriformes; family Corvidae; genus Corvus; species Corvus brachyrhynchos. Next base: position 3,641,465 of record NW_008236696.1, on the reverse strand, counting down.
AGCAGAATGGAATCTTTGAATAAGCTCTTTGAAGCCTGCAGTTTTATGAGTTCAGTGCCTTCAGAAGCTTCTAAAGTAGTTATAGACAAATGGAGACAGCCAAGGCTTTGCACGCCTACTTCAAACATGAGAGAGTGACTAACATAAAATTGTAGTGGCCATTAAAACTTCAAAGGAGAAGTGTGACCTGAATATTACTCGTCATCGTACAGGGTTTGTTACTGGAAGATCTGATCAAGTTTTTATAATTACAGTATCTCCACCTAATGCCAAGATCATGACTTAGATAAATGATTCTGCCTCAAATAAAATTTTATTCTTGAGGTTTCTTTTGCAATCCCAGTGGCAGCAGACACTGACTGGAGAGTCATGTGGTGCTGGCTCCCCCTCCTTGCTCCCAGCTAAATCTTGTCTCTGTCTTGCTAAAGCTGCTGTCCTCATGATCTATTCTACCTCTTCTTACCTCTCCTGGTGTCTTTGCCCAGAGAGCCTTTCCTTCTGCTGCAGGCCATAAAACTGCTTTTCTTACAGATTCCTCTTCTCTACTCACAGTATTTCTTCTCACCAAACTTCTCACCATCCTACAGACACAATCATACAAATACTTAATGAATGAGATAATGAAGAAGTCACTGTTACCAATTCCTCTGTTGGCTCTCTCCTTTCCAACTGAGTATATTCTATGATTCTATTATTACTCCCATCAGAAAAGTGGTAACTTTGTGTGAATTGATAATCTTTTGAATAAATCTAGTGATCTACTAAGCTTGCATATATTTACCCTCCCTTAGACTATAAGGTCTTCACATGCAATGATTTCTGTAATTATATGTGTATACCTACAGTGATATGTAGTGGTGTTAACATCTCAACAGTCATGCTTCTTCCTCTGGAAAACAATCAGAAACAACTGGAGACTTTGAATGATTGACCTTTATATATAAGGAGATGGAAGATAATCTGGCCTTTTACTATTACTTTAATTGTAACTTTTTATGGACCCTCTGTTTACAGATAAAAAAATTTTACTTGCATTTTATCCTCTTTTCAGCTTCTGTAGTGGTTATTTGGACAATTATTTGCATGCATAGAGTTAGATGATTGATAAGCAAAACTTACAGTTAGTATGGGGCTGTGTTTGGGGTTTGTGCTGGAATGAGTGTTGGTAATGCAGGGATGTTTTAGCTCTGGCTGGGCAGGGCTTGCACAGAGCCACAGCCCTTCCTGCTCCTCACCCCATCCCGGCAGCCAGGGGGTTGGGGGGACACAAGAGGTTGGGAGGGGACAAAGCTGGGCCAGCTGATCCCAACTGACCCAAGGGATATCCCAGCCCATATGGCATCATGCTCATCACATAAAACTGGGGGAAGAAGGAGGAATGGGGGATGTTCAGAGTGGTGGTGTTTGTCTCCCCAAGGCACTGTTAGGAATGATGGAGCCCTGCTCTCCTGGGCATGGCTGAACACGTGGCCATGGGAAATGAGGAATGAATTCCTTGTTCTGCTTTGCTTTAGAATGCAGCTTTTGCTTTACCTTTTAAATTGTCTTTATCTCAACCCATGGGTTTATGTCACCTTTACCCTCTGATGCTCTCCCCCATCACATGGTGGGGGAGTGAATGAGTACCTGTGTGGGGCTGAGTTGCTGGCTGGGGTTAAACCACAACAGCTGCATGTACTGTTTTAAAAGAATATGTTAGGAAGCCAAAAGTACAGGAGATGTAAGTGATTTTGAAGCAGTATGTAAGGCTTGTTACTGCAGACTTCGGTTCCATTATTGCAGGAAGTGTTCCAGGTCAGCAGAGGGCTCAGAAAAGTTTTGAAATCTGCAATCCCCAATTTAGAAAATACAAGTTGTCTTTAGAGCAAAATTGAACCCTCCTGTCTTCAAATGAATCTTAGTCACTCCTATTAGCTGTAAGAAGCCTTTTAGCTTGCCAGAATACCTGCAGAAATGTCAGCCATAGTTCTTCTGGGTACAAGCAATGATAAATGGATACATTTCTCTCATTGTTTTAGCAAGCAAGGTTCCCTATAATTAGGAGAATTCAAATGCAGGTGCTATGGCATTGGTCCCTAAAACTTATAAAGAATAGAGAAAAGTATTTTAGATGAAACACTCAAAATACAAAGCTTTCCATCTCTGTTATTGATCTATGTGGATTGCAGCAAAAAGATGTAATGTGGATATTATGTTATACATGTAATAAAATAGTACTATAACTTTAAAATGCTGTTTAAAATTGTGCCAAGTACAACTCCTTATTATTGCATTGATATGAAATAATCTTTAAAACTAAACTATGAGTTTCATGTTCATTAGTCAAGAACACGGAACCAATCTCTAGGGAAACAGAAATAATACATAGTGGAGACGTGAGTCACTGAAATCTCATTCTTATCAGACTAAAATTAAACAAAAAATAAAAAAAAGAAAAAAAAAGAAAATAACCCAAATTCACGTTGGAAATCTCATGAGACAAAAGCAACAACTAGCAGACTGGGGAAGCAACCACAAGTAATCTCTGAAAAGAATTGTCATGGGGCAAAACACAATGCTGCCAGTCCCTGTGGATAAGCTGTTGGAAAGTTCCTAACTGAGAAGAAGGAAAGGACACTATGGTCAAGGGGAACTTGACTTCTCTGTAACTGTATTTTCAATTTGCAGTCAAGAAGCTCACCTTCTCCTTTGCTGGAACTTCTGCATTACTTTCACAATTTGTTTTGCATAATGTCCATAGTAAATTCAGATGAAACTGGCAATCTTGGAATTCATTTTTTCTTCTCTATAAGAAACCCCAGATCTCTAAAAACTAATCAGAAGTGAGCTTAATGGCCTCTGTGGTATTCTGCCAGGAGGAAGTTTCATGGCTCTTATTTACAAATATCTTCTTTAATGGAAATCTGATATAGTGAATATAAATCAATGATCCAGTGAAAATAATGCAGAAAAAAAGTGGACCACAATTGACTCTTCTAATTTTCACAGGAGACAATAAAGCAGGGAAAGGAAAATTAGGAAAAAATGCCTTAATAAATTACTGAGAATGAAAAGAATTTTGAAGGTAGTGGGAACCCTTTGATATTTCTCAAGTGAATAGTTTATCAAAGTACAGCTCTACATTACGAATTAGTTTATAGCCTTTACACAAGTCTGCCATGATGGTATATTTGGAACATCCTGCAGTGACTAATCCACCAGAGAGTGCCAAGAACATCAGAATTGACTTCCTGGACTCAAGTAAAGGTCTCTTTTGTAGTTCCGTCTCTTGACTGTGGCCAGCAGCAAAGGTTCAGGGAATAGTAAGGATAGACAAAGGCAAATTCCCTTTAGGATGGCATTGGTGATCTCTAAAAAAAATGAATTTGGGAACTGGAAGAAAAAGGAAATATGCACTCCACATATTCATCAAAAATATGCTCAAAAAAGAGGGTACTTAAGTCCCTGCAATTGACTGATTATACACTTGCACTAAAGGTATTAACATACCCATAATTAGCTCACAAAAATAAACCGACAGCCAGAAGACTTTGCAGAACAGGCCTAACTATTGAGTAGTCTCTGAACTTCTCCTCCCCCTCTGCCCTGCTCCAGATACCTCTCGACACCCCCAGCAGTGTGTTTACCTGGGGTCTATGAACAGACACTTGGCCATGTGTTGGTTTTTCTAAGGAAGTAACTGCAGACCTTTTATGGAACAGGTAACTATTGTTAAAAAACCTGTTGTTAAAAACTTATTGTTTTCTAGAGAATCCCCAAGGAGAAGAATCAAGGGACAATATCTGTACTCTGGGCCTCATATTCGTCCAATCTTTGGCCCTTTACACCTCCTTCCTTCTCAATACAGGAACCCAAGAGGAGGAGAAATACCACCACATTTCATTGGCAGCATCTCTTTATGAGAAACAAGAAATGTTGATCTTAGGAACACAATATATCCCCAAGTCAATGAATTACTTGGCCATTTAAAATTAGCTACCCATTCCAATGGTCTACTGAGAGTTATTGCTGTAATAATGAGCAAAACCTCATTTTGTTTTAAATTTAGGAAATAACTATGTTATTTCAATCACTCACCACTTGATGCCCCTATTTACCTCCTTCTTCCCATGCATAAAGGAAAACTACCTCCACAAACCTCCATAATTAAAGGAATTTTATGTGGAGGTTTGTACTTTCCAGATACAGAAATGCCTACCTTCCTTTCTTCCATACTCATTCAAACATTTCTGTATTCATCTAACAAAAATACATGCACATACCATGGGAATTATATTTATATATGTGTGTGCATATACAGACACACAAACTCATAGCTACGTAAATGTACATGCATATAAATGTACAGAGATTGCTTGAGATACTGCCTGGGCCATGCACAGTAGCTTGTGTTGGTGTATAATGAAGCACCACTAGACAGAACAGTCACTTGTGGCAGGTAGCTAAGAAATTTCAATAAAGTAAACTCTCAGTATTATCAAAATTATACATTTGGGGCTGTTAGCATGGCCTAGAAAAAGATGAGGACAGGCTCATCTCATTAAATGAGAAGAAATAGTGGAATTAGCTTGAATCTAATTACAAGCCACACTATCTAATGTAAAAACATGACTGTTTTTTCACTCCCATTCATTTTGGCTAGTAATTAGTTTTGGCCTCTAAAATGCCACCCTTTAATCATCCAAACACAGATGTGATTTGCCGTGCAATTTAATCTTGCTTTAATGAAGAACTAATGGACGCATCGCAAATTACTTTCCCTGTTGGAGAAAAATTCTATTTCCTGCTTTTCAAAAGATCAAGAGTATCTTGTGATAATAGCCCAAGCGGCCCTGGCAGCCTCGTCGCACAGAGCAAACAAGCTCTTTTACTCAACTCCCAATTCAATGGAGAAAAAGAGGCTACAATTAGCAACAAAGCAGGGGAAACGCGGCATTACAGCCGAATCACTTTCTGCAGCTCAACCCCCAGCAACCACTGCCTTGTTAGAGCCAGGTCTAAAGTGTCAGGAGCGAACAATGTGCTGTGATAAATTACTCTCTTCAAACAGCTGCACTGCTAATTTTCAATTATACACACAAATGGCTCTCAGATTGGAAGAAAATGGAGTGCATGGGGAGAACAGTAGTAGATTTCTATGTTTGTTTGGTGGTGAGTGTGGAGGCGGGAGAGTGACATCCTGAAAAGAAAGCTGTAGCATGTGGAGTCAGTATTTCAGCACCGGATGATGAACCCTCCCAAATCTTACAGAACCTGGTGGCTTCCTTCTCACATCTCTGCTAGGCTGGTGGAGAAGAAGAAACAGGAGCAGTTAGATCAGATCTTACAGCAAAATCTTTGACCATTGGATGCATTAGTAGCCTTGGCAGGAAGTGCAAAGCAACTGAACAACTTGGTTCAGACCCCAGAAGAGCTGATTCCCTTTCTCATCTGTTCAACAGACAAACAGTGGACTCCATGTGCCTCTTTAAACAGGAGATGTGCTGAAGTGTGTGAGCCCATGATTCTTGTGGACTCTGAACATACGACATGTTTGGTGGCTGCACCAATTTCCCCATGATGAAGGCAAAACTCATCACCACAGAGTCAGCTGCTGTTGGATTCAGATGAAAAATTCTACAGAATTTACTTGGAAAAGGTGCTAGTGAAAATGATTAGGAGTTTTGTTTAAATTACGATACCTCTTTTTAAGCATTTGGCATGAGAAAGGCAATATGGAAATACAATTAGGATTACTATAAACAAGAATGGCTCAGCTCCCATAAATTACAAAGAACTGATAGTGATTTTTTCATTGCCTTCACAAATTTCCCATTGACATCAAGAGCTATACCTGAATTGGACCCGATATAGTAAACTTATCACTGATGTTTCCTAATGATTTGTTTTCCAATAGATAGGAAACAATTAACAGAATTCTACAAAATCAAATAGGTTGCACCAAGGTAGCACAATCAGTTCTATACAAGTTTCACAAAAAAAAGGGAGAAATGTAGCTGGTTTTCCTTGCCTTGTTTTTACTTGACCTTAAATGTGATGAATGACAGCACTGGGGGAGTGGGAGGGAGGGCAGTGGGTGGTTGTAATATTTTTACTTGCCCAAACTGAGATAACTTAAACCCATCTTTCTTTAAGATTTGATACTCAGAAATCTTGATTTGATTGTTGCTATCAAATTTGATGTCCACAACATAAACATTTCAAATCCTTTCAAAACCTTGGGCAATTTTTACATTGTCATACAGCTAGAGAGAGAAAAATCAATTTTGGGTGATGGGAATGGGGAATCTGGAATTTGAAAATGGCAGTATGTTGTCTAAACCAGTGACAAGGTTTCTGAAGTTCTGTATTTGCAGTAGAGCATCAGCCCTTTTCCAGAAAAGGCTCATGAGCACAGCTCTCACAAAGGCACACAAGAGAGGAGCCCAGTGTGTGTGCCGAGAACAACCAAAGGGAGATTCCCAACAACTCCAAGTTAATGCAGTTCCCTTGGTTGGATTTTGGAGCAACAGCACTGTGATTTACATTCTTTAAAGTCCTGGTTCATAATGTTTTCTCTTTGCACACCTTCCTATTAACCCTATGTTCAGAGTGAGTTTTGAAACAGATTTATGATAATTGCACTCCACAGTATCCCTGAGACAGTCAAATATGACACGTTATTAAAATGTTTATGGAAAGGGTTGGCAAACTCATCAGATTTGTTTTATAAATAGCTATCATTTCAAATGAAATGGGCAAAAAAAATCTAGTTGATTTTAATACTTTTCAGCTGAGCTTTTCTTCTACTTCTAATAAATGCTAGCATTGTATCTCCTAATTATAAAGCGCATTACCATACAAAAAGGATTATTTTTAAATTTAAAAATGCCAGTCACAATTTAAAATTACTTTTCTCAAATATGGCTCCTCAGAGAAGCTAAAGAGAGAAGAGAAAGTAAGGGGGGTTGGAATGAGAGAGGGAGAGAGAGAGGATGCAATATTGAATTGTAACAAGACACTTTTATTTTTTTGCTGAAGTGGGATTTCACTCCCTCTAGTTTATAATCGTTACAGAAATTTAAACCTCAAACCATTTCAGTCCAAGCTTATACTAAGCTTGTTAGTGCTTTCTGATGCTGCATATGATAGTGCTACAGCATTACCATAAATCAGCAGAATTAACTATGATCTTCAGAAGCATGCCTGAAAGTGGGTGACAGAAGTCTGCAATTTGGTGCTCTGAATATTATGATAACATTCTATATTAAATGTTTATAATCTACTTAGAGCTGAGCTTCAAGTATATTTTATATTTGTGCTTTACCCAATATTAGAAATCGTGGGCTATTACAGCTTTCCATGCCTATGTTGTTTGTAATATCCAAAATTAAAGAAAATATAAAAACACAAGGTGAGCAAGTTTGTTTTCCTACCAATGCAATATTATTAATATTAAGAAGTCAGTTTACCTACAGGTTTGAAAATTTAAATGCACCTTGCAATAAATATACTTCACCTTTTCCCATTCATATATAAAATAATCTACAGCACTGACCGGATTTCAGAAACTCCATCCTAATACAATTTGCAAACTCTCTGCTGGTGTTGGAGATACAGACTCAATTTTCCTTCCTGTCTTCGTAAAAGTAACATATCTAAATTATTCATCTAAGAGTAAATAATGATGACGATTTGCAGAGACTAAAATTACAAACTCAACAGTTTTGATAGCCAGTACAAAAAATCAAGGTTGCCACATTACACAAAGAAATGTTCTGATCCTAAGCAAGCATGATCCAAAATTTAAAAAAAACCAGCACTGCCTGTGCTAGGTGCAGGATCCCTTTCTTCCCTATTCCAATTGCTATCATCTCCACTTAAAAAAAGATAAAAATTTGGATTAGCTAGTGTTTTCCTACTTATGTATATAAATACAACTGACTGCAGGAGAGCAGGAGTAGATGTGTTTTTATCAGAATTCCTACTGAGGAATACAATGGCCCTGCTGCATAAACGGTCCCGAGAGACAATGAACTACATCCTCACTAAGATAAATCAATAGATCTCTGTGCACACCAGCAAAAGGAGGTTCAATTTGCACCAGTCAATAATCTAACTTCATTAATTTTCAAGTAATTCTGAGCACGGGCTAGAAAAAAGATGTTGGGTTTAATGTTGAAAATTGTGGTTAAGAGCAGATTACTTCAGATTTTTATTTCCAGAAATATGAACTAATCAGGTGAATTTGCTTTTTTTTCTGAAAGAACCACATCCACACACACATCCACAGGCTGAACTTGCTGTGCCAGTTACCAGACATGGAAAGTGACACAAAAATATCTGACCAATTTTATTGTGTAACAAAACTATTTTAGAAAAGTTTTATAATTAATGGGCAAGAAAAGCAGAAGATAACAAATCCTTCACTGTTTTTGAAGGATCTTTAGGCCCCAAATTAACCACCATCAACAGAGATGAATTGCCAACAGAATTAAAATGCAACCTCTATCCTCACAAGGCAGGTGAGTGGACTGAAGGAGACATGAGGAGTGTGACATGTTTGGGGATGGTCTAAAGGTTGCTCCTTCAGGGCAGCAGGCAGGAGTCCCAGGGACTCGGGCTTTCTCAAAGTGAACTAAATTCACTTGGCTCACACTGAGCTGTTCAATATGGACAGGGCTTTTTATGGCCACAGAAACGACCTTTGGTTGCTGCTGGAAAGGTACAAACAACAAAAAATATAACATACTTGTTAAAATGCAGAAAAAGAAGAATTAAGTGCAAATGAGCCAGAAAATCAAAAAGTAGCATTCAGCATCCTGGGTTGGTAACTGCTGAAAAGGAAATGATCTTCTGCAAAGATCACTTCATAAATTCTAACAAGGCACTAACACCTATTGATGGGCTGTGTAAGTGCTGGCCCAGAGCCAGCCCAGCCAGCTTTCCAGCCCGCCCCAATCCCCTTCTTCCTTCACACAGGCACACCCCACTCTAACAGCTGGGAAATTTTGCCTAAACTTTTTCTGCTACTTATGGTGTTACATTCAAGCCAAAATAAACCTGTGTATCTGCCTAGTCCATGCATCTCCCAAATTATACTTGAAAATAGGGACAAACCGATGGAGGAACATCTGTGGATGAAGTTTTCACACATACATCATAAAGTGAAAAAGCACTGGACAAGAGTGGTGTTTGTAAGCAGTGTATTTCATATTTTTCTTTTCAATATACTCTTTTCTCCCAGCCCAGACTTCCTGCCTCAGCCATACAGCTCTCACTTGGAAATGCTTTTGCATAAAGACACTGGCTTTTCTCTTTCTTGAGCAACTCTTGGTAAAATCAAGTTGATTTTGCTGTGGTTCAGTACCACTGCAATTAGCAAGTGACCTGGTAGGTGCAGTTTCATCACTTTATAAGAACTGCACCAACAGAGAAACAACTGCACCCCATAACATATGGCAGGTAAAAGAGAAGAAAATGCAACCTGTCTTTCTTTTAGTTCCCTTCTGGACTATTTTGAAGGTTCTTTGCTTTTTTTTTTAAAACTCAGAATACACTGAAGTGTAGCTGAACACTCCAGCCAGTTAGCTTGCTCTAAGTTTTATTAGAGCTTTTAAGTTTCTTTAAGCTGCAGCATTTTCCAAGTGAAGGACGAAAGCAGGGATTTACCCTCACGACATCCACTGAAATATATTTTTTGTGCTAGTATGAAGTCTACGAATTAGCATTTTGTGATGTTCCTGAAATTAGAAGCCCCATGAACTAACCATTTTATGATATTTATGCTTTGCTTCATAATGCATTCTCCACAGATGAATCAAAGGGCCAAATGCAATTGCTGTTGTGAGATAATAAAGCATGAAGTGGTGTGTTTGGAATTAAATTTACATAAGATGAAGGATGGTGGGCAGTTTGTGATGACAGTAACAATCGGGGAGTGCTCCGTGGTGCTGCGCTCCCAGAAACTGCTGCACAAAACACCGCATCATCTGCATGAATAATTAAAGCACTGTCTGGGGACTCAATCAATTTAAAAGGGAAGAGGAAAACTTTTCCGATATTTTTCCTGAGTTTTATGATCAGAGCTGTGTCTAGGACCTCTATCAGAGCTATTTCCCCAAAATAAGTCTCATAATTCTGTGTGGCTTGCTGGTTTGGTGTTTGCTTATCTCTTAGAGATGTGTTTTATAGTCAGCAAAAGCTCTGTTGGATTAACCTAGACAGAACCCAGCACAGAGCTCCTGGGTTCAGCTGAACCCAGTTTCATCTTCCAGCTTTCTACTCCATGAGGGGAACAGCCTTGTATCCCTGACCCTGCTCTGCTGCTCCAGAAAGTCACGGGGTAGAGGGAGCCCCTACCTTGCAGAAATAGTAATTGAATGTGTTCTAGTGTGGTGCAGGGACTGCTGCCTGTCCCACTGCACAAGACTTTGCAAGTCCCTGGAATGGAAAAACATATGGTAATATTTTGTATCATTCACATATTCAAAGTCTCTCAGAGATATCAAGAAATCAGTCTCCTTCTTACCCTCCTGTCAGAGATTCCGTCTCATCCTGCTGGAACCTGGGGGAAACTGAGGCATGGAGAAAAGGAAATGCTTCAAAGTCAGCTTTTTGTTTCTGGAACATGTGAGGCATCTTGTTTCAAAGACTGCATGCTTGCAGTTTTAAGCTGAAATTGTTTTTTTCAAGCTGTGTGAATAGTCAGGCCTTTTAAAGTCATGGCTACTTGGGCACAAAAGATTAAGGTGTTGCTTCAAAAAACAGGTGACACCACTCTCCCTGCCCACCCCTGCCTGGGCTCATGTGCCACTTTGGTGGAAGACGAAAGATTAGAAGTCAGGATTTCTCAACTCTTAAATCTACTCAGCCATATAACCTACTCAAAATAGTCATTTTTATCTAGTAGTGGTACTTTGGAGTTCCCAATCATGCTACAGCCAACTGGCCATGGGCAAGGACTAATGAGGGAAGGGAAGGAGAGGAACACACTTCCAAGGAGTTTGTAAAAACAGTGCTATGTTCAAATCACACGGAAGATCAGTGTTGAGGGGGTTCTGGCCTGCATGTTGTTGTCAATTATTATCCTGTAGATAGTCCCACTGGAGGGTGAGCTCTCTCCCTCACAAGAGAGAGCTCAGCACGGCACACCCAAGTATTCAGCCAAATAAAGACAAGGGTTTCTTTTGGCTGATGAGATCAAAGGCAGACTTTTGCAGGTTTTTACCCTGTGCCCAGGTTACACAACCTTTAAGACAATTACAAAACTTCACATCTTATTCATTGAGGTCTCGCTGAGTTCCAGAACACTCTGAAGTTGGAAAATATCTTCAAATGTATGTTTCTTAAAAAGATTAGAGAGCAGAACTCTAGTTAGCTTTTGTCTGTCTGTTTTGCTGAGGGTGTTATTCTAAGAGCATGCAGGAGATGAATGATCTACACTGAAAACCTTGACGCTTCTTTAAATGCCTTATTTTCATTTTTTAAGAAATATGACAGCAAGAATTAGTACTGGCTCTTCTATTTCAATAATGGCAGTCATGTTGAAATGACAACAAACATCATTACATTTACATGCACATTTATGTAGACAAAAATTGTCATTACTTATTTCAGTGGAACATTTTATAATTTGCCCTATAAACAAATAAAATCTGTATAAGCTGTTTTTAGCCTTCAGCAGTATGTCAACACAAGCAACTTAGAGCTAGACTTACTGACACTCACTGGTATCTCCTTCCATTTTTAAAACGCTTAAGATTAAAAATATACTATTTATTTTTCAGTTTTTAATAATACAGTGAAAATACTTTTTGATTGCTGGCTGCAAATAAAAAGCAGATAGTTGAATGCCCTCAAATGTTGTATATTTAAATGAAAAGGGGGGAAAATAGAGACATATCCATGTGCCTGTTTTGACTTTGATGTTCTGAGTAGGGAATAAAATATGACGATAAAAAAGAAGATGCAAACTGAGAAAAATGTACACCTTCTTTTAGTCCATCTGCAATGAAAAATTATTCTGATGTTCTTCCACCATATTATCTACTTACTCTCTTCTCACTTCTCTTTTTTGTTGATGCTCTGATCACTGTTATAATAAACTTAAATACTTTGTGCTACCTACAAAAGTCTCACAGTTAAGGCTGTAATTGCTGAAACCCTCACTATACAAAGATGTAAAGCATCAGAGGTAAATCACAGAATCACAGCACAGTCTGACTTGAAAGGGACTTTAAAGATCATCTGGTTCCAACCCCCCTGTCATGGGCAGGGACACCTTCCACCAGACCAGGCTGCTCCAAGCGCCGTCCAACCTGGCCTTGGACACTTCCAGGGAAGGGGCAGCCACAGCTTCTCTGGGGAACCTGTGCCAGGGCCTCAGCACCCTCACAGGGAAGAATTTCTTCCTTATACCTAATCTAAACCTCCCCTCTGACAGTTTGAAGCAATTCCCCCTTGTCCTATCGCTACACGTCCTTGTCAAAATTCCCTCTGTGACTCTCTTGTAGGCTCTCTTTATGTATCAGAAGGCTGCTAGAAAATGGGAATATTCTATAGGAAAAAGGATTTCCTAGCACTGAAGGAGTTGAACTGGCTTTTTGAAGAGATATTTGCTTGAATGTACAACCGGGTAATTCCAGAAGACTCAGGAAGTATCTGGGCAGTCTATGGAATAGCAGGGCAGAGCTCCAGATCTACTGTGCAGGCCTTCTATAAAATTTGACTTAGAGCAAAGTTAAAACAGGAAGGAGACAGCACTGGAACAAACTTGCTGTTATATTTGGTTGGTCGAAATTTTTTGTGGAGGGATGTTTTGGATCAGCTTTCCAGTAAGGAATGTGGGGGCAGAGAACCTAACTTGCTTTAAGATGGAATTTCAGATATTTTATGGTCAGAATTATGTGACACAGCTTGAATTCCCTGCAAGAAACAGATTTAGTGGTCTAAGATGCTCCAGATAGTCTTGTCCTAAGTTTCTATGCTGGGTGTTAGCATCACATAAAAATTACCACTGGTCAGTTTATTTGTTAGAGAGGTGGCACGGAGTGGGGAAGGTCTGATCTGGAATGAGGACATACTTCTGTCCTTGTATATCAGCTCTCCCGTGCCAGCAGGAGCCAGATCTCAGCAGATGCTGGCAAGGTGTCCATGCAACTCACTAGAGAAGTTTCAGATTTTTTATATTTCTTCAGTTATTTCTTCTCTCTCTTTTACATTCTTGCTAACAGCAGCAAGTGCAACAGGGAGGGACTTTATGAACCAAAGTGTGTAAAGAACCTTGCAATGTATCCATTTGACTGTTACCACTGGAATTCTAATCCTTATGATTTAATACACTGGCTGAGTCCATGGCCCAGCAGAGCCAAGCTCTGTCCCTGTTGGTGCTGAGCAATGTCTCAAGGAAATCTACTGACTCCAGCAGAAGTATTTTGCATCTGCCTCACCATGGCCAACACCAGCACTTCCCCTGAGAACTTACAGTTCTCTGCTATCAAGTCTGGTTTCAATATTGGTTACATTGGGTCAAACTCAGCTTTTTTAGCAGAGCACTGTATACCCAGATTAGCTTCACTGAGGTAAACACAGTCATTCAACATTTACACCCATACAGTTTACCTCAGGATTTTATTTTCCTGCTCCTTAGGGCCTTTGGTAGTCAAGATAGCTCTGTAAAAGTACTGACTGTGGAGGACAATATAAACTTTGCTATCAAAGTCAACAAATAAAATAGTCATGTAATATAAAAAAGTCATGTAAGTGTGACATACGTGAGTGCTGATAGAAGAAACTGAATAAACAGCTTAAGAACAGCTGGACACAGTCACCTCACATGGGCCAGGGTTACAAAGGACTATCTCTGTCATATGACTTGGGTCAGTGCTATTGGTTCCAACAAAACAGACATATCTTCCGTCTTTTTTGAAATTCAAATGTGAACAAAATATATTGCAAACTACAAAGTTGGCAGTACAAACCAATACAACCATGAAAGAGTAGTTACTGCTAACACCCAGTAGCTGCTACTATTGCTTCTTGAATTAAAAAAAATTTAAAGATTGAAAGTTTCACCTTCATCCTCATCATAAAAAATGATATTATATGGGATAGGAATTAGCATGGTCTTTTAGTCCTTCTTGCCTCAGAGAAAAATGCTGCTTGGCAAATGCCATTTATTATTAAACAAGATGTAAGAGTGGAAAAAGTCTTATGCAGGATGTACCTTTTGGTATAATAATTAGAAACAACCAAACTCCTAACAGACTTTTATGAGGTAAGAAAAGGAAAGCTGCATTTGTTTAAGTCAAATGATTGCAGTGTATCTGTTGCTCTTTTAAAATACTTTGAATGATATGTAGAGAGATTCCAAATGTCTTTCTGTTAATGAATAGGGAGAATACAGCCAGTAGAGAAATAGAAGGTTTGCTTCTCTCTCCTTATTTAGATTATAATAACTGACAATACATTTATTTAGTTTTAGTATTGTTTTCTTCATAAAAATCTAGCTCCTCTCAAAGTGATACAGATGATAAGGCAGGCATATACAATAGATTTGGTATCAGGGGGTGAACTAATATGAGCAATAATTCAGACAGAAGCTTTTTTTTTAAGTCTTGGGGAAGAGTGAGGGAAACGTAAAACTAAAACATATTCTCATCTGGAGAAAAAAAATCATTTAAAAGCTTGTCCTAAATGAAAACAATTTACTTGTACCAGTGTCCTTAAGTGCCACAAACTCTTCTGCTTCTGCTGCTACATTCTCTAATGATATTACTGCATATAGCACATCTCATCTAATCTGTTAGTAAAATCCTAAAGTCACTTATGTCAGTCTCTAATGCAAGCCAAATGAGTCTTCCCAGTAATAAGAAGCTTCGCAGAATTAGTTTTCGTTTTGCAGAAAATTGCCATTGGGGCTGGCACTTTTATCTAAAAATTTCACTCGTGCATAAGCAAAAAACTCATATATTATTTGGTTACATTCCATCAGTATGAGAAATAACATTGTGAGAATTCTATGCATGCTAATGATATATAGAAATCCACCTGCTTTCAGATAAAATGAGTTTAATTTTCTGTTGCCCACTGCCTGGTTGGCCTTTCATAAATTACTTATGCACAGCTATTATTAAAATAGAGGGAAAGCAAATTAGAAAGTCCTCATATCTCTCCACTGGATTTAACCAAGGCAGGGCTGTGACAGCTAGAGTCAGCGTTTTTGAAAAAATTCTGCTCTCTTGAAAAATTTTGCATCTCTATACAATTCTATGCCACTGTTGTAAACGTTCTGACCTGCCTTCTTACCAAATTAACCTAAATCCTTTCTATTTTTCAACATTAATGGAATCCTCTAGAGTCCTGCTGATATATATTAAAATATATTTATTGGTTAATTTGAATTCCAGCATTTTGTACCTCATTTCCCAGTACTTCTGTTATATCTGAACAGCTTGGAGCTTTAGCATTAAAAACTTACAAATTAAGATAAATACATCTGACAATTATCAGATCAAAACAACTTAACTTTCATTGGAATATATGATTGCAAATTTCCCTTCCTGATGAAAGAGAAAATGAGGACTGTCTGCTTGAAACAGTTAATTGGATTTGAAAGTACTGTACGTTTCAGCAATCGGTGCAGCTTTTGGTTGGTCAATGACTACTTGACCTCCTGGTTTTCCAACAGACAATTGGTTTTCATTTCTTGAGGGTCTTTTAAGTCCATAGTTCATGGTGACTTTAAGTTTAATTTTCTGTTAATGATATTATTTTGCTCTTTTAAGATAAAACTTTCTTGTTTGAGCAATAGTGGCAATCCCATTACTGTGTGAGGAAGGACAACTTCTCAAATTGCATTCTTTTAACATTCTCTGTACTGTTATGCTATTTCTAAATGTCATTTTAACACTTTGGGTTTGTATTTCGTGTGCATTTAAATGGATGGCTGCTCTGCTCCTTGAAATAAATTCTAATACAAACAAAACAAAACAAAACAAAACAAGCCATTGTTGTCACCTGCCCAGCCAAAGCTCCTTTTTAGGTAACAGGGGTCCCGGTTTTAATCAGCCACTGGTTTAATACCTTCCAGTTCTCTGACTAGACTGACTCTGCTTAGAAGTGGTGTGGGTTAGTTTGGGCCAAGGACATGCCCTACAGGTTTCAGGCTCAATTTCTCTATTTTCAAGCCCATTAAATTTGCATCCACACTGTATAATATGCATTAAGCCCATCCACACAGCAGGCAATTTCCTAACGCTAACAACAATTTGGTCCTGAGCTGACATCCCCAGCGCTTGGCTAAACCCAGCCGGTCAATGCTGGTCCTGCTAAGAAGTCTCTGTAGTTCTTACACTAAAGCAGCTCTCCTAATGACTCAAAGCAATTATTTTGGAGGAGCTTTTCCCTAAATTTACATCAAATGCATATTTATTTGTTTTCTGCCATAGGTAGTATTTTATTTCACACTGCATTCTCAGGAGTGACCAGAGACATGCAGTGCTGGTCAGCTCCCAGGCTGTTGTTTCTCACTACAGCCTTGCAAATCCAACATCTCCCTGCAACCATGGGAAGCCCTCCTGCTCTTCCTCTACCTCCATATTTCAGTTCACAGAAATAATCCAGTTTTTTGGTAAGGTTAGTTTTCTGAGAGTTGAAGTTCTTAACTGATTGAGAAGATGATGGAATAAATGCCGGAGTAGGATAACAGAAGAAGAGAGAGCATGTGTCTGTTAGTTGAGAACAAATGGTTTCACTATGAGGTACTTCAAATGTCCATTCATGAAAAAAAAGGCTCTGGATAGATAGGAGAATGAAAAACCATCTGTAGGGGTAAAATAGACATAGATTGTAAACAAACTGCAGAGCTCAGAAACTGCTGGGTTCATTACAAAGCTGAGTAGAGAAAAAGAAGAATCAATTTAATAGTTTGTTTATGTAAATTTGGATTCTGGTTCTTCATTTCACGTGAACACAGGGTGAGCAGGAGGTGCTTAGCTCTGGGTTCTCGCTCTGGCAGGTGTCACAGAGAGTAGTGGTCCCTCTTTGGTTTCTGGACCTGGCAATCTTGCCCTGTGCTGATGTGAGCCCCTGAGCCAGCACTCAAGACCTTAAACTGATTTTTAAGCCACTTCTGTGCATGGCCAGCATGGAGAAGAAAATAGGTCTGCCTTCATGTGTCTGTTTAAGCTTTATTCATATCAGCAACCTTTGCCTCACTTAGGGTAATCATGTGAGAAAAGCCAGGCAGAGTGCTTGGGACTGGGATCTCAGAGGCCAACTTGTGATCACAGCCACTTGTGTTTATCAGCTCTAAGGTAATCCATGAGTTTTTAATTCTTAGGAGTGTTTCCTCTCAGTAGTGGTTGCTAATGCAGAGATTGGTTCTATTCAGTGATTCACATTCCTTTCTGCTTATGTAGATCTATAAAAGTGAACTAAGTTGAACATACCTCGTGCAAGGTACATTTGGATAGAACATGTAGTGCAAATACACACATTTTTCACTAGATTTGTAGCAAAAAGTAGTTTTTTAGCTGCCTAAAACGTTTCTAGAAGTGGTTCATATAAAAACAAACATGAATCCAAACATTATCGTATACTACACAAATTTAGAAATCTCAGAATTAGTCAAGAAAAGTTGAAATTCTTTCTGTTATGGAATATCCTCAAACCCCTTCCCCTATTAATTTTAGAACATACACATTTTCCCTTGTTTCTTACAGTTCTGTGATCTAACCAAGAGAACAGGTGGCTAACTGATCAAACACCAGTTTTTACCAGAATCAAAAATATTCAAAAACTCATTACTCAGCTTCTCCATAATCATTGATTATTTTAGCTATAATTATTGCGAATAGCTACAAATACATCAAATCTGTCTCTGATTTTGAGATTTTTAGACTGTACCTCCTTCACAGTTTCTAGGGTTAGAACCTTACATCCATTTCTCTCCGATCTTCAGTGACATTTTCAATTATCATAGATCCCTGTGAATCCAGGAACATTCTTTACTGGAAAGTGTATGTTGCAAAATCTGTGGTAAAATTGTAAAAATTAGCCGGTAGCGTATAATACTGATTTCCACATACAAAAATGCTTCTTATACGGTTGTATGCTTGGACAAATTGAAATGTGATGTAGTAAACATTACAGAGCACTGCTGCTCACAATAATTGACTATTCCCTGCAGTTTCCTCTCCCTCCTGACGATTCCATAGCTGTAAATCACTTTGATAGAACTCTCACCCTGCGCAGCCAAGGCCTAAGCAGTTCATCGTGAAGCTTCAATGGACCACACACAATGCAAAGACTTGAGACACAGTGATACAAATCATGTGAGATGAATGACTGTAATTTATGGCTTGTATTAGAGGTACACATAGGAATTCTGGTCAGGACCCCACTACGGTACATGGTAGACAAACAGGAAAAAAAAAGGTCATCCTTCCTGTCAGAAATTTGCAATCTGAATAATTTAATTTGTAGACATATCTTTGAGCATAATGCACTCTGCTACACAAATAGCTTGTGAGAAACCCATTCTCCTAAAACAATGACAGATGGTTTGGAACAATAATGAGCAATTGCATTAAAAAAATTTTAAAATTCTGTTTCCAAATGGTTCTTGAACACAACAGCTAAAGTATTCACTCAGTGTAACTTACCCGGATGCAGAAGACAACACTGAGTAAAAGCCTATCAAGAATTAAAAAATGTTCTGAACATAAAGTACACAAAAAACTATGACTTCTTTTTATACCCTCTCAAGTACAGAATGTCCTGTGTACTAGTAGAGGACATCCTACACTATAAGTCTGTTGAAATGCTATAATTAAAGGTCTGTCAGAGTTTCCATTAAATCCCTGATTTTCAGGGTTTAATTAATAATAACAGTGAAAATTAATGCGAGTAGAATTAAAGCCACTGTCATAGCTCTGCTGCATATTAATTCCTGATTTTAAGTCTCTACAACATGTGGGACTGATTCAGCTTCCTCTCCTCAGTCAAAACTCCTATTTCAATGTAAAATTCTACACTGGAGACAGTGGATATTTGCCTGAACATATACAGTGTGATCAGGCTATAGTATTATAGTACCTATAGTATTCATATAGTAAATTAAATGAACATTTCAGAAAGTCAAGAATAACTATATTGCATAAAGTTTTGGAATAAATACCTTAAGTTTAGTTTAAGTTCATGTACCTGAAAACAAGTGAACATTCAAAATTTCTCAGTCAATAACTTCCCAGCAATCGACTCAATGTAAATTTATCCATTTATCTTTGGAATATTAATAATCTTAACTATTTTTATTTTTTTCTAAGTAAGAATTAAGAGGTTGACTCCTTAATGAAAGATGGAGGACAGATGTAAATATTGGGGAATGGAATTTCCCTGGAACCACAAGAGCAAATCAGATGTTCTGTTACTGAAACAAAGGCTCCTGGCATTTTGGATTTGGGTGCAAATAATTTAGAACATTCCATGAGATACTTCCCTGAAAATAAGCACTGGTATCTCACCATACAACACAAGAAATTTAATCTTTCACATAAAAGGATCAAATAAAACTACCTCAATGTGGAAGTCTAGAGAGGGACCTGGCAGAATACTAGAGGATATTCAGTTCTCTTCAAAGTAAATAGTATTACAGCTGAAAAATGTGAAAGCATGAAATTTTCTCAACACTGCTCTGAGAAACAGACCCAGAAATCCCAGACGTATGCAAAATACTATAGTGAACGGTGGAGACAGTACATTCAGAAATTGTTAAAAATGTTAAGAACACTCTGTTTCACATAAAAGCACCTATTATAAAATACACATTTTTTTGTCCAAATTCCAAAATAATAGGTGGCATTATTTCATCTTACATTAAAATCTATGCTGTAAGTCAATATCACACATTTCAGAGGTTAATAGGTAAAGAGGATCAATGCTATTTGCTTGTTAGGACTGCTAAGTAGGTCAAGGAAGTTCACAAGTCAGAAACTTTCATGTAATAAAGCCAAGTGGGAATTTATATGGTTAATGAAATCTACTCTGTTGAACTAATGAAAAATGAAGTTGACTTAATCAAAAATTCACATTTTATCATATATAATGATAAATAATAAGCTGGAAGAAAATGGCAGAGAATATAATCTCTCTTCAGTAAAGCAGGATACATTTGCAGCACAACACAAAAAGGGGGGTAGAAGGTCAGCAATCAAAATGCTCTGTGGTGATCATGTATCTGCACTGTCTTGATATCTGAATGTGGGGATCCACTGTTGTTGTCAATGTGCAAGTCACGAAAAGACATTCTTTGATCTGCAGAACTTAAAATCTGAACAGATAATTTGTTAAAAATGCTGGAAAATGAAGAATTGTCATTCAAAATGTTGGGAAAGAAAGAATTATCATACCTTTATCAATCTAGAATTGAGGCTGTAGCTCCAGAGCAAGCTGAACCAGAAATGTAACTGCCAGGCCCTGCCTCTCTATGTACTCCCCAGGCCACTTGCTGAGCTGTCCTATTTCACTATTCCAGCATAAAAATATCCCTTCAAAACCAAGCACAGAAAGGTACTGACATAGATCCGTAAACGAACTGGCAAATACCTGAGGCAGGCAGCAAGAGACAAAAATGTGCAGGTGGGAGAGGATGGAGGGGAAAATCTCCTGCTTTGGAATAAGTCAGACATAGAGATTAATTTATCCAAATTCACTTAGAAATTCTATGGCATACATCATGTAATTTTTCAATTATGAGAACAAGTAACTATAAACAGACCCTGGAAAAGTTTAGAATGGACATTTCAAGAGACTTTTTAATTTCTAAAGCAGCCAAAGTTTGCATCAGCCATCCTGTGAGCTTAATAAGAGCAAAAATTGTAAGATTTTAGATGAAGCTTTGCACTGTATGAGATGGTTGACAAAGCTGATAAAGGGTTGCAACTTGAAAATTCAATTCTGAGCATTTTGAAATGCCTCAACTAATTCTTCACTAAGAGAAGATGAAAAATGCTCCCTTAAGTACATTATATTGGAGGCAGTTAAATCAAGTGACTGCCAGTGCTAAAACTAGGAAAAAGATACAAATCTAAATCTGAAAGTCTTAGGAGTGGAGAATAATGTTCTTTATGATTTGCTAACATCACTAACCCAGGTCTTCATAGAGGCACATTACCAACCAAACCAGAGTAAACTATACAATTAATCTGGAGTGTATCTTGCTCTGCTTCCATAGCCTTTCAGAGTTAAAAGAATTGAGAAACCAAAGCAAAACTTGGCATGAGGACATAGTTTGCTGTAATCAATATCATGATAAAGCAAGGAATTTCTCAAAAAAACGGAAAAAGCCAATAACTGTTTGTGTATATCTATTGCTGAGCAATGACCCCTTGTGTTAGATTTAAGCTAAGTACCACACCAACACATCCTCCTCTCTTGTGTTCTCTAATGCTGAAGTCACATGACAAACATCTGGTGAACAAAGTGAAATCACGAACTGGATAATTTCTATTTGGATGTTACTTTTTGGCTCCACTTATCCCTGCAGCTGGAGCATTTCCTTCCAGCATCTCTATGCTGTTTTGTGAGCAACGCTGGAAAAATGCCACAAATGTATGAAAAACTTTGAAGGGGCTTAGCGTTAAAGACTTCTGCTTTCCAATCAGTACAGCTTGAATCAATAGCGCTGCTGCTAAACGTAAACAGGCATAATGGGAATTTTACAAAGCAAGGCTATTTGTATGTAACATCAAAACCAGCACAAAGTCCTCTTTCCATAAGAGTGCAAATCACATTTAGAGTAAGACCAGAGAGAAAAGCAAGATTACTTTGTGATGATTTGCTGCAAAGTTCACTACACTCTTTGCTTGATAATGAATTTTGCTCATATTGTCATGCACTTCAGGCTTCATCAACAAAGTGCTCAACTGCCAAAAATCATGATTTTAGCACATCAGAACAAAGATGAAAAAAAAGGAAAAAGAGCACCATTTTATTTGATTTTCTGCAAGAAAAATTATAAATTTTGCTCATATTGTCATGCACTTCAGGCTTCATCAACAAAGTGCTCAACTGCCAAAAATCATGATTTTAGCACATCGGAACAAAGATGAAAAAAAAGGAAAAAGAGCACATATTATTTGATTTTCTGCAAGTAATAATTCATAAAAATATTATTTTACTATAAATGCTGCCTAACCACAAATTCCAAAAAAAGACAAGGAAGGGAGAAAAGATAGGGGATGCTCTGGAAGGATGAATGTGGATTCAGGTATATGAAATATTGGCTAATTATGTGGTGAGATTTTGCTTCCATCAGAAATAATAAACACGAAGAGATTGCTAAATACATTTCCCCTGCAAAGGGAAGAAAGCAGTTTCTGGTATGTTGCACTTGTAACAATCTGAAATTTTTTTGGCTTGCTGCTATTTACAGTATCTTATCTACATTAGGAATAAATACAAGACAAGCAGCATCTTCTGCTGCCTCCCAAGTCATAACTTCCTGGCTGCTCCATGTGTGCTTTCTAACAGCTGTACACACTGACAGCAACTTGTGAGTGGGTCCAAGCAGCCTTCTCCTGGCTTTTGAACATGTATAAAAGTATGACCCAGTTGTAAGTAATTAAAGGATTTACTGGTCAGGTCAGGCTCCAGAAGCTGTAGCACACAACAGGGAATAGCCAGGCTTGGTGCCTCAAATGCCCATGTGATACAACAATTACAGAAATACACAGCTCTTGGTCCCTCTCCTCTCTTCTTAGTCTCTGGCTGCTTCTGCTCTTACATCTGCTCTTCTCAAGCCTATGGATATCCTTTTGAATTAGCAGGAGTCACTGGGCAGGGAGGCAGAGAGCAGTTGCTTTTATCAGAGCTCTTGTAAAGAACTTGCTGGGAATTCATCAAGAAATCAGTTCTCTGAATTGAAACTTTTCCCTGGAGTTTATCAATTTTAATGAAACTTTCAGAGAGAAAAGTATCTCAAGTCAAGATTTGTGACAAAGTAAAGAAAGAGAGGCATGGCCAGCATCCCAGGATATAGGTACTAGCCTGGAATGTCAAAGACAAAATGTTCAAGTGAATCTGAGGCAGCATTTGTACAGTTGTAAATACAACACTGTGCTTATTAGAACACCTACATTTTCCAGATTGTTGTCAATATAGAAGTTGCTTGGGTGCATGAGACTCCTGGTTGTTGAATCAGGTTGTGTCTTGTACAACACTGAACAATCCATAAGGAACCATCTTTCCTGAGATGTACAGTGCTGGATGAGTGCCCAGCATGCCCAGAAACCTCAGCCTCAGGGAAGATGTAAATAGGAGCTTATCATGAGCATAGAGGAGCAATGACTGGAAAGTTGCCTATAAGGACTATGAAAGTGCTCTCCCAACATCCATTTGATAATGAAGTTACTCTAATGACTTCAGTGAAATTATCCTTACTTTACACGGGATTCAGGGAAAGGTGAAGCTGCTCCAGCTGTAAAAATCTACCTTGTACATCTCATAATGCAAATTAAATTTAAAACCCCCATGGAAACAGTCCAAAGGACTTTCTCTGCATGTGGCTGTAAGTCATTTAAGTCATTCAGTGAGACGGGATAATGGCCATCAGTTTTCACTTGGCCAGTTCATATTGTGGCACTGGGAGGAAGACAGTCTGTCAAGTTTTTGTCTGCAGTGTCTGATTTTTCACCACAGTGCTCCTGCCCTCCCTCCATTGTGTCAGGAGTGCATTAGGTGTTGGAAGGGCAACAAGAGGCTCAACCAGTGGGTGGAGAGGCTGGACAAGGGGGGTTGAATTGTAGGCAGCCTGCAGAGTCTGTTGGAAAGGCTGTGCTTTCTTTGTGCTGATATGTATCTATGTCCCTGTGCCACATTACATGGAAGGGATTAGAAATAGGATTTCTGATATTTCAGCTGACATGACAGGAGTGATAATTTCATGCAACTATGTTGCAAGCAAAATTCAAATATTCCACCTTTTAAAGGGATTGTATATATTTTCATCTGTGCTCTTAGGCTCAGAACCTTATTCTGCAGTGACTGATACAACAATAAAATGCACTTCAAAGAGGCTAATACACAGATAATGTCCTGTCTCTCTACGTATACCTGACTCACACCCTAATGACTTAAATGACTACATGAAATGGTAATAAGTGTTAAAATAATCTCCAAAATCTCTGTGTATCACAGTGTGTAAAAGTTTGGAATATCTTTTGAAAATCAAAAATCTAACAGTTTTTTGGTTTATTTGTTTGGGGTGCTTTTTTTCTTTTTTCCCCAAGGCCAAGAAAAATAAAGAAACAAAGTAACATAAAAATATCTTAACTAAGTAGAAGGTATCAAGGTCACTGGCTATAAATATAAATAATGCTGCTGCATAAATCTTAAACAGCTTACCACAACTACTAATATAACTTTACAGTATTTACAAGATTAATCTTTCTAAAGAAAATTACAGGATCATAATATGAAACAAGATTATGCTATGTCCTATATAGCATTTTACTATGCACATAGCAGTAACATGACAGCAAATATGCACTTCAGACATATCAAGTAACTACTGCATGAAGAGGGTGACACTGAGTACCAAATACTAAGCACAGCAACAAGTCTTGGGGCCATCTGATCTCCCCATACAAAACACTTTGTTAAACCCTTGATAGCCTCATTTATGTCTAACGGAACATGCGTAATTTTTCATGCCTCCATAGAAATATGCACTGAGTATTCCGACTATAATTTACAGGTGTAAGATTTTCTAACTGTTGGCTGTTGAAGCAGAAGAAATACCAGAAATACAACAATGCAGACAGAATCCTTGGATCCTATCCTTGGGACAGAATGAAGGAACTTTTGCTAGGTTATATGCATTTCTAGCACTCTTGCAATAGCATTTTCTGTGTTGAATTCATGCAGCCCACAGTCTGCACCAGGTAAATTGTAGCATAGGTCTGTTGGTTCAGGTGAGCCCTGTGCCTTATTCTAGCTAAGGACCTTGTTCATTGTTTGTAAGGTTTGTCCAGCAGCAGAAACAAATCTCCCAGCACAGGCAAGCAAGATCACCACAGGAATCCATTAGTAGTTAGATGAATAGACATCCTTCTGGAGCACTGAACAGTGATAAAATTTTAAAATAGAATGCTTGCTTAAAAGTTCTAGGTAGTAAAGAGAACCAAGCTTCCTTTCCCTTCCAAAAGCCTAAACCCACTTGATTTATGCCAGCATTTCAATGTGGCCTTGCACAAGAGAACAAACACACTGAAGAGAAGCCCAGTTTGGGCCCATGATTCTAGACCTGAGCATACATCAGGATGCTGTTCTCAGCAGCTCCACCTCATTATGTTGCACTGTGAGTAGCTCCTACTTGCCCTGACCCACCCATAGATGGTGTTTGCTGTAAAGGGACCACGCACATGTTCCTGTGCCCTGCCACAAAAGCCTTTGGTTCTCTGGAGGATGTTCCTGTCCCTTTCTCTTTTGCAGCTCCCCAAGCAAAAGCTGTTGCCTTGACAACTCTGGGGCGTTCTCTGGCTCCATGGATGCTTGCAGGAGGAGGCCAATTTCCTTCCACAAAATACAGAACTGCTAAGGAATAAAGAGTTAAAAGTGTTCAGATTCTTTCAGTAGTGCCAAAACCAGAACGAAAATGAAGAAACTTACTACAGACACAGGATTTTATAAGCCAGAAGCAGCAGGATTCAAGCACTGAGAATTCACAAACACAAGTAGGGAACAGAAGAAATTGCAGTTGCCTGAGATTTCAGCAAAGGGCTGGAAAGGCTGTGGCTAAGGTCAGGCTAAGGCTCTTCTCTTTGATCACCCTTCTGTAACTGGAAGGCCTCTGGCCTTCCATGGCACTGCCCTTGCTTTACCATTACACTGTTTATAAAGAAAGTGACAAAAACCAAAACAAAATTTAAAAATATATTAAAGGAAAATAAAAAGGATGGATTTGCAGTTTTCACTGCTCTTGCATATAACCTTTCATAATATTAAGTAGGATTAACTTTCTTCATTTCTAATCTTGTGCTGCAATTTTATTTTTTATACTTCAACTCTGCTTCAAATAAACATATTTTTGAAGCAAAAAAGAAGACACAAGAAAACTGATGGTCAGAAAAGGGATCACACTGCGCTCCACTAGAATGGACAGCAGACAGAGGTGCTATTTATATGTAACACAAAGAAAACATGCTGCCATGAAGCTCTGTTTTCCTGTGTCCTGTAACTGAGCTGAGTGCTGCTCAGCCATGGAATACTCAGCTGTGTGACCGTTCTGCCACATCTCACAGCATCCATGAGAAACAGAACATCCACTGGAAGTCACAGCTGGTATGTAGAAGGACAGATACGCTGTTGCAATCTTTAAATTCCTCAGTACTTTGAGCACATATGAGCCAAAATGGCTTTTGGCTTTTCTCTTTTATCAAACCTTCCCCTCCTTTAAGGGTTAGCCAAAGCAAAAGCTATGTGTACTGCCAGCAGATATCTAATGATAACAGGTTATGTGCATCCTTTACCAGAAGGAAATTATTTTGGAAAGTATCCATTAGTAATTAGAGCTGGATTTTCAGAGCCAATAGAAGCTAAAACTACAGGAGAAGCTGATCACAACTTCATGATGCCAATAAAATCTGTAATAAAAAGCAATGCACTTTATATTCCAAAAAGGCTGCAGCATATCAATAGACACATCTGACAAAAGCACCTAACACCACTGAAGCTCTAGCATGCATTGCATTTTATTCAAGGAAAGCATAGACAAAAGCTACTGGAGCAACCTTTCTGCTAGCAGTTAAATTTAACATGCAGCCAGGTATGACCAGGCTTCATGATACATCAACCTGCTAGTCAAATAGCACTTCTATTTTAAGCTAAATGGAAGGGGATTAGGGTAAGAAAACTCCCTCTATTGACCACTGACATTGTTTATTACATAAAAGGTAATTGTTTGGAGAAGATTCCATCTCTTTTTGGTGCAGGAAATGTCTTGGTTTGCTGTTAACCCTTCTCCCATTACAGTGCAGCCACATTCGTACCACTGCTCACAGAAGCATAGAGAGCCTTGTGCATGATTGAGGGCAAGAACTTTGTAATGCACTACCTTTATCTGTCATATTTTGGTCTACAGCAGTAAATTTTTTATGCCTCTACTGACTACTCCCTGGAAATATGGTAAAGATGTGGCCTTTTATACAAAGATAAGGTACACAGAAATGATATCCAGAGAAAATACAGTAATAGAAAAGAACAGGCTCAAACAAC
Source organism: Corvus brachyrhynchos (assembly GCF_000691975.1). Classification (NCBI taxonomy): domain Eukaryota; kingdom Metazoa; phylum Chordata; class Aves; order Passeriformes; family Corvidae; genus Corvus; species Corvus brachyrhynchos. The sequence continues at coordinate 3,614,207 of NW_008236696.1, read as the reverse complement.
AATGAACAGCTCACAGTCAAATCCAAAAGCATTAGAAGATTTCAGGCTGTGTTGGTAGAGTACAAATCCATCTTGGATCAAATTATTCACCCATTTACTGTGGTCCCTCACTTGGCCTGGCAATTAGTTCAACTGTGGAATGCTACTTACGAGTACATTCACAATCCCCACATATTCTCTACAGCACAAATGGACTTTGGGAAGGAAGAACTGGATACAGACTACCCATTGTAAACAAAACAGCCACTACTTTCACAGAGGTGCTAAAGCCATGCCTGCAAATAAAACACAAAATAAAAAATTTCTAATTTCCTACTTGGTATTCTGGGCAATGTGAGGGCATTACTTAACCTCTTCATGCCTCTGTTTTGTCATCTCTAAAACAAGGATCACACTACTGCCTTCCCAGGACTCACTGCTATTTTTTGGCTCTGACAGGGCCATGAATTTTTCTGATCTATGTAACATACATGTGGAGCTTGGTAATTCTGTGCATTCCTGTAAGACAATGCCCTCTTGTTAGGCCATGGACAAAGCTCATCTGTCAAGCAAAAAGTTTTGTTAGCAAAATTCATTCAGCAAAACAACATCAACAAATAAGGAAAAACCAAATCCGATCTTTTAACACATTCTTGAGGAAATCACCTGCACAGACAGAAGGTAGAAATTAATGTCAGTGGATGGGCCTGATCTGCAGAAAGAGATTTTTCCATTCTGTTTAAGAAACAAAGTGAAGGAAAACCTATTTTTAGAATTACAATTTGAAATGCCTGTTGGAAAAATTATGAAAAGCAAAAGTATATTTCGCCCTGTTTTTCCTACCACTTCTGATTTATCATTGCATGACACAATTTTTACGACAACTTACAGTAAAATATTGAAATTAGTTTAATCCCTTAGGGATGTAAGCTACTTTTTACATGCATAAATAAACTGCTTTATGCTAAGCAGTGTTTTGGATATAATTAGCAGCCCCTGAGAACACAGTTGTCTATGACTGGCAATTTTGCAGTAACGATTCCCCTCCTGTCATATGGGTTTTAAACTGAAAGGTCATTTTGGATAATAATTACTACGATTCTACCTCTCTTTCCCCTTAAAGTTAAAAACTTGAGTTAACTCATGGTGTCATAAGGGAAAGGAACATGTTTTCTTGGAGGGTTTTAGAAAGGTACTATAACCTTGACCTACACAAAAAGCTTTCAGAGGCAAAACTGCAGTTTTGTTTCTCAGAGTAAGTCCTTGGCTTTACTCCCAAATTCCTCAGAAAGCTGCTACGCATAGCATCAAACAAAAGGGTGATTTTTAACAAGTTTTGTGCTTGAGTCTGTAGAATTTGCTCACCTAACACACAATGCTGCATTTTCCTTTGCATTTATCTGCTTTCACTCAGAGTAAGCAGGCCCTTAGTCACCCTTCAGCTGACTAGCATCAATGACAATAACAATACATTTTTATTTTTAGACCACTCAAATCTAAAGGCAAGTTAGCTCTGCACATGTATGCATGCACGCACAAATGTAAGTAATATGTGAACATTTCCGAAGGACAACAAGTCCTTTTGGAATAGTAATGAATAGAGAAATCATCTTGTGCCCTGCATGAGATAGGTGCATTTCAAAATTTTCCTGTATAGCTTCCATGAAAATTGGCCCCTAAGCAAGGGTGTGAGTCATTGATGAATGCAGCTCTGAGGCTTCACGCTGTGCAGCAAGAGCTGTAAAAGGCATTAGAGGAACAGAGGGGAGGAGGAGGAGAGAGAGAGAGGGTTAGGAGGTTATTAAATAAAATCTGGTAATGGTTTTACACGAACGTTTTCTGAGCAGTGTTTGGAGAAGGCACACCCCGCCCCGCCGGGCAGCGCCTTTGCCGGGCGGGGCACGGAGGAGCTGCTCTGCCCCTCCACAAATCACTCCTGCCTCTACCAAAGGCACTGCTCTCACAGCTGCCCTCCCAGTGCTTGCTGACAACTCGGGTCCTACAAGTAAAATAAATTACCCTATGGCACATATTGGCTTATAGCAACTTTTCAAATGAATACTGCAGCAAAAGGATGGGGTTTTTGTCCTCTGCACCCATCTCCAGCACACAAAAGCCACTGCACTGTACCAGCAATACTGCAGCCTTTGCCAGCACAACTATGCAGAAAGCATAGACCAGGATAAAGAGAACAAATTTAAACTTCCTCAAACTTCAAAAGTATTTGATTTTGGCTCATGTTTGTCTTTTTTACCCCCCAAGATCAATATATTAAATTGCTGTTAATTTATATTATTTACTGGTTATGAATAGATTAAACACAACTGATAACACATCAGATGTAAATTACAAGCAATTCTCCTTTTTATGCAATTGTGCTTCTCCTACCCAAGTCATGAGATCCAGCTTTCAATAAAGACATTAGGTTTTTAGTCAATACTTCACTCATTATCATGCCAGATCCTCCATCCTTCAGACTTCCTGCATGTCCTGATCTCACACTCACTTGTGTGGTCCCCTCAATCTCTCTTCCTATTTTTGCTTCTTCCATTGTGCCAGCAGCCTTAGTGCACCCATCTGAAAGAGAAGATACAGTGTGAGCCATTACATCCCATTATCAAACACCCTGCCACTTGTGAGTTCACATGGGAAATTGATTATAAACAATGATTAACTGACACCAACTGGCTATACTGGGTTAGTAATAAATAATTAAATAATCCCTTAAGTGAGTCTTTTTTCAGAGGATGTCTAAAATGTATAGTCAGGAAAAAATATTTTCCCGTATTTTATATAAAAAAAGTATCATGTATTAGAAAGAAATCCATCACTGAAATCTTTATTTTCACACAGATAACAGTTTAAGGAGATTAAGCATAAACAAATGAAAATTATGTTTTTTAACAAGTACAAGAGGAGCTTTAAGTATTTTAAAGGCCAGAAACGGCAGTTTTTAATTTAAGTCTTTTGAACAAATGGGCATAGTGGTCTGCCTAAGTGAAAATTCAACCCAAAAGGAATGTTAACAGGAAAACAGTTTGTCATGTTACAAGTACTTCTGTTCCTCTAGCACCTTTAAAAATAAGAGATATAATTTTCAAAATAAAACAAAACAACCTTCTGTATATATATATATACGTATATAAGAACAGAAATTTTATATTCCTTTTTAACTGAGGAGTCGATAACTGACTGGTGCTATTTTAAAAAGAGACACCAACCAAACCCCCCTGCATCCACAGACACGCAGCACCATCTGGTGGATTAGCACGTCTGGCAAACAGGTCTGCATTTACTGAACACATTTCCACAGGCAGGAGAAGGGAGAAACCATACGAACAAAAGCATATCACGGAGATTTTTTTAGTCAGCGCCAGGCAAGAGATAGTGAGGGGGGTGGAATTTCCATGAAAATTTTGAAATACTCTTTACTCATGTAACACTCTATACTTTTCAGACACTAAGTATAAATCTGGATTCAAAAATACGTGAACACTTATGATGACAAAAGTTCAAAAGTTTGGTATGTAATTTAACTAACTGCATTAAGATTGATTTGTTTTTTTTCATGCACACATTAAGGCACATGTTTATAAAGTACCATTTTTTCACTGGAAGCCTTGCTTAGTGAACAGGACTGATTGCTCACCTAATAACAGTTCTCTAATAATTTGCTTTCTTCTCAGGCACTATATGGTCTCATGTTCTTTCACACAAGGTCTGCTAGGATAATACAAGATTATCAGGTGCTCATCACTGCAATGCCACAATGAATTACAGGTGTCAACTTAAAATCCCTGCAAGGCAAGTTGCATTTATTCTCCACATGCAGTGAGTAATAGGTGGTTCTATTTTGAGCAGGAAAGGAAGGGGTCCTTAATGTGTACACAGCGATGTGACATTGTAGTCTCTGCTATCTTTCTAGTAGCTTGTAGTGTCTTTGGAATTCCACATTTCCATTGAGCCAGGTCACCTCACTGCACTCTGAAATAGGTGGCTCTTGGCATGAGACCCCTGAGGGGGTCAAAAGGCCCAGTCCTCCACAGGCCACGTGCTCACCCAACACCATCCAAGCAGCTGAGGCTCCCTCCTTGTCATCACACTCCTGCATCACCTCTACACCAATCCCTTTGTGCTCATCCCCATTTCTGACACAGTGCTGCAAGCTGCTGGTCCTCAGATTTCATTTTGAAAAGCCACCTATCTACACATGTCCATCTTCTAGAAATGTCCTCCACGTATGCTAGAATCAGGAATATATATATCTTAAGCCTGAATTTTCTGCCTACAGAAGCTTCCCTTCTTAAAGGCCATATATCTCAGCTATCTTTCATCTTCCTGCAGATCATCTGCATCTTTGTCTTGCCCACATTGGTAACGTAGGTCCAATCATCCCACATCCCTTTGGAAGACACTAACTGTACTCAGCACATCATTCTCACAATGAGACACATCATCACTGAGCTGCAGACTGGGAAAGTGTACAGCAAGATCAAAACACAGGACACTGGCCATCATAACTTCATACATCCCAGAGGGCAAACAGGAAGGTGGCAGAAGGGTGCTTGCTGCTAATTACTGTCTCAAGACATGACGTTTTCCTTGATTCTTCAAAAACATTATTAAGCATTTCTTACAAGCATCCAACTGTGCCAGGTAAGACAAAAGGCAAAAAAGATCTTCCTCATGACATCTATATTTTTTTCACAGGTAGCTTGAGGCACTGAACCCTGTACCATTCCTTTATTTTTAAGAAACTGTTGCCCTCATACATTGTTGTTCCCTTTTCTTTCAATACTTTAAGAATAATGCAGGACTGTTCCCAGGGCATGATCAGTGAAATGACCAGTAATAATCTGCACAACACTGCAAGTCTCCCTTTTGGTGCGTCCTCATCAGGCCTGACTTTCACTGTCCTTCAGCAAACTTTTCTTCTCTGAAAATAGCCCATAATACATTTATAGATATGTAGCAAGACCAACATCTTCTGCTGTGGTCAGTGTTGCTAGCCTGCCATGGGCCCATGTTTGTAACAAATCTCACTGCAAACTCCTTGCTCCTCCAAACCACCTCCCAAACATTTGTCAGTGCTTATTGCTGTTTGGCTCAGGCACCTTTGAATCATGCTTTGATTCATTCCTTTAATGTCTTTTCAGATGCTTTAGCCATACAATTGTCACCAACAGAGGGTTTCTGCATCAAGGCTACCCTTCCTTTTTTTAGGGACTTTTTCCAAGAGCATGTAGTGACAGGACAAGGAGGACTGGATTCAAACTAAAAGAGAGTAGGTTTAGATTAGCTATTAGGAGGAAGTTCTTTTCTGTGAGGGTGGTGAGACACTGGCACAGGTTGCCCAGAGCAGCTGTGGCTGCCCCATCCCTGGAATTGTTCAAGGCCAGGTTGGACAGGGCTCTGAGCAACCTGGGATAGTGGAAGGTGCCCCTGCCCATGGCAGGGGTTGGAACCAGATGACCTTTAAAGTCCCTTCCAACCCAAACCATTCTATGACTCTGTGATCCTTGCCAAGAGCGTTGTGTCTGTCTCCGTCTGTGAATGGTGGAACTCAGTGGCACAGGGTAATCTGCAACCCAGAAGAACAGATGGGTTCAAAAGGTGACAGGCAAGTTCACAAGGACGTTGCATTAGTGTTTATGGTCACCTGAAGGCAGCGTGGCTCAGGAAACCCACCCGTTGTGAAGACAATGCCAAAGGCGTCAGCCCCAGACCTATTTGGTGTCCCCAGCGGCAGATGAGCCGCCCCTCTACCGGCCCCAGTCCCGGTGCAGCC
>NW_008236696.1:3595824-3607970 GCF_000691975.1 Corvus brachyrhynchos | reverse complement strand
TCCAAGCGTGGGACCCGCGCACCCGCATCCCCCGAGCCCCTCGGGAGCAGCAGTGCGAGTTGTGCGTTTCCTTAGCAAAGCTCCGGGTTTTCTCCTTGAAATCCCTCATTGCACTGCTTTGGAGGAACGTAGTATCTACTTCTTACGTTATTTTTTCATTAATAATTGCAATGACTATTTTTAGGTAGTTGCAGGTAATAAGCACTTAACCGCAAACAGTAGCTTGACGATTCTAACTCTTAAACAGCTCCAGAAGATGCTAAAGGAAAAAGAGAACCTGCAGAATGAGTTGACCAGCTTTGAGGAGCGCATAGAAGCAATGACGTCTCATTTGAAAAACGTGAGACAAGAGATAACCTTCTCTCAGGTAAATGGCCACCTCTAGCAGATCTGTTGTGTCAAACAGACCTGTTACCTGAGTATCTCTCTGTGGCTGCTGTCCCTGTATATTTTGCCAGCTTTGTTAGAGATTTGTTAGGCCTTTATTCCAGGATTTCCACAAGAAACAAAAGTTAAACTATGTATCTCAGTGATTTTATTTGATGGTCATTAAGACCATCCAAATTCAAATTACTGTACGTAGGAAAAAGGCCAGGAAGGCTGAATTTTAGAATTCTTCCTGAGTGGGGACTTTTGTAGGTATTAATTAAAAAAAAAATTGGTCAAGGAAAACACTAGTGTAAGAGAAAAATAAATTTATAATTTTTATAATGGTGAAGAATTAATTGTGAAATGCTGATGAAGACTTAATTCACAGACATGAAAAATGAAGTGAGATGGTCAAGATCTAAGTCTTACACTCTGAATTAACTGACCAAAAGGGCTGGTTTAGATTTCTAAAGAGTCTTGAGATGAAGATTTATGCCTTTCAGATAAAATATCCTGGGTGAAAAAGTCTTAAGAAACTCCCCTGCCATTGAACAACTTCTTAATTTTTTTGGTGCTAGATTCAAGTGTTAATTTGAATTAAAAGAAAGATTAGACAATACATAAATACTGCTATAGGCCAGCAGGGGAGGTCAGTCTCAGTACAGAACAATAAAAGATTTTTTTTTTGCTGTGCCTCCTGAATCTGATGTAAAGTCAGTGGTGATCAAGAGACTAAGATTTTGATGTTGAAAGTTTAAGATCCTGAATCTTGAGTGAAAAATCTTAGAATTGAATTTTTAGGGCTATAAAATGTTGATCTGTGGATACTTGATACAAGGTATATATATGTATACATAAGGATACATGTATTTGAAATATTAAAATCAAACCAATAAATTTTCTCTGAAAATTCCTTCATTTACATGGTGAAACTACTCCATGTCTGACTTGGGATTTGATTTTGTGTAAAGAAAATGGTTTGTTGATGTATGCCTTTTGTTTATTGTAAAATACTGAACTTTATTATTCTGCAGTCTCTTTACAAAGCCAAAGAGAATGAAATTGAAACTGAACATCACTTTAAAGCCCTTGCTGAGAGAGAATATGGACGTCTCAAAAACGACATTAAACGACTGAAAGACGAGATAGCTTCCTTGAGACAAAAGAAGAACATTCAAGAAGTAAGGTTTGAAATTTCTGGAAGAGAACACCTATACTGCTGAATTTTATGGCTTGTCCTCACTTGCACATACAGCAACAGTAGTATAAGTTAAGAATAGCTAATTAAAATTAAAGCTTATAAACTGTAGTAGATGATCCGGATGGGCTTTCCCCTGTGTAGGTGAGTGACACTGAGGATCTCCTTGCATAGACTGGTCAAGACTTAGCAAATATTAATTAGATATTGAAAGAGTTCTGTTCTTAATGCCAGATACACAGCCACACATCCATATCATCGTATTTCTAATGCTCACATGTGTTTTCTTAATGGTTTAAAAATTAAATTGTCAGTGGCAAATCTTCTCTACATAAAATAAATCTACTCTACATAAAATCATGACTTGGGTCATGATTTCAATATCAAAAATGTGAGTTACAAAGTAATCTAATGCTACCCAATCACAGGTGGTTTTCTGGGTTTGGAACGGTCTCTTTTTCCTTCTATTAATTATTTAATTTTTTTTAATTTGCTCTTTTTGTTCTGATTTAGGCTGTTTGTAATCTCCAGTCTCTCAGAATGGGTAGCAGGATGAAGATATTCACACTATTCAGCTGGATCTAGATTCTCTCATTTTTGTGTCAGGAAGTCTGTTCACAATCACATGAAGAGGTCACATTTGAAAATGGATATGTAGGATAAGGGTCTAACAACTTGGCCTTAATGAGTGAGAGAGAACCTTTACCTTTTGATGCCTCCGATCAGTTTATTGTGTGGAACAAATACCCTGCACGTGGGTGTATCTTGCCAGAGGTTGACTTTCCTGTTTAAAATAATTTGCATTTTAAATTTGTGGCAACCTACTGTCTTGTTTCTTCTTTAAGACCAGGATGTCCAATAGCATTCCTCAGGTACAACCCACAATTAATAAAAAAGAAAACTATCAGTTCTGTGGGCAAGATGTGGGTAGAATTGTTACAGTAGCTTGAAGTGGTTGCTTCAATTACTATTCAACGAATATTAGACATTTGATATTGTACCTCTAATTTTCTCTTATTTTATTAGAACACTATAAATAAAACCACTAAGAAGCTGGAAAACTTAAAACAACAGATGAACTGTGATGAGGAACTTCTGGAAAGCTGGATAAAGGAAATAAATCGTACAGATAATGATGCTAGTGCAATCCAGAAGTATGCACAGCAAGATGAAGGGAAACTAGGAGTAAGTAGCAAAGAGCAATTTTCAGAAACCAAATGGAGAACCATTTTATCACTTGAAGACCTTGTTATGTTATCAAGGGAGAGAAAAGGAAGACAAGATTTTATACAATACTGCTTTGAAACTGGTTTCCATTTAGCACAACGGTGCAATTCCATATGAGGCTCATTTTAAAGTTCAGAGAGAATAGGTTTTACAACAATGAGAAACATAATTGAAGACATTAATTTGCTTGTTCATCTGGGTAAAATTTAACTTTTTTTGAGAGGGTGCACAGATAGATTGTAAAGTCTAGAAAACATTGCCACTGAATTAAGAGGAGTTTATTCAAAAATTCACACCAAGTATGGATGAATAGTGTAGGATTTCACTTTAGAACTGAAGTTGTTAATATTGCTGAGAACAAAGTACAGCAACTTCAGCATAGCTACCTGGAATAATGGAAGATATAGACATATTTATCTGTATAAAGAGAGATTCCAGTCAAAAGCTCAGAGTTTATAAGGGTGAGTTCCTGAGTATATTATTAATTTAGAGATAAGTAACCCTGGTTATGATTCTTTTTAGCCTTTAAATAGAGTGAGGAGAAATTTGATTTTTACTCACTGAATACTTAACCCAGAAACTTTAGTTTACACAAACAGTCTCACTGCTATATGCCACAGACACCACACACATTTACACACTGTGGAGGGTTACTTTGGCCTTGCTGTGCTCTGGTTCTTATGGCCATTTGTATTGACTGTAAATGTGGGAGGCTACGCTGTCAATTTTTTGTTCTCTAAAACACAATAAAATGGATGCCTCAATAATCCAACCCCTGATTGTAGCAGGGCTTCAAGAATTCATACGATGTGATTTATTTCTTTTCAAATACTTCATTTTCAAATATTTTCATATCCTTTCATTTTAGGCATTAACCCTTCAAATAGAAAAGTTGACCATGCAAGCAAATCAGAAGCGCAGAGCTCTGGATAATGAGCTTACAGAAACCATGACAGCTCAGGTTTGTGCTTAAGGTTCTCAGAGATCCCTTGTTTATATGTGACATTTTTAACATCAGAAATCATGGGGGTGCTTTCTTTTAAACAGATGGAGCTTGACAGAGCAGCTGAAGATTTTCGCAGAGTTCATCAAGAAAGGCAAGAAGTCATCAGGCAGTGGGAGAATGCAATTCAACAGATGCAAAAAAGAGATCAGGAGATTGATCATTGTGCTTTGGTAAAACCGCTGTAACTGATCCATATCTGAGTTTTGGGGTTGTTTTGTTGCTTGTTGGTTTTTTGGTTTTAATTAACATGAAAACTATAATTTTACGATTAGCTAATGCTTTACTTGAACTTTCAAAATGCACAATTTTCACTGAATAGTTATAAACCTGTCAGGTAAAGTAAGCATCACTAATGCTGGTAATTTTCCTGTTGAATTTCATCTGTTTCAAGTCTACCTGAAGTTTTGCTTAGCTTTTTTTCCCCAATTGAATCAATCAATAATTATTTTATTTTCATAGGAGTTTACAGTGTCTTTTTGTTTTTAAATTATTGGAATATTTTGGAAGTTTCCAGTCCAAAACAGTTGTAGTGTTTGCTGTGATGTATCCATGGAACAAAGTAATTTTAGGAATGATAACTGAACTCAGGCAAATAGTAATCATAATAGGAATTGATCTTCTGATTGTACCCTTTATTAATCTAACACAACTAATGCAAGCAAATCTAAAGTGTTTTTATTCTGATAGCTAATTGCAGAGATAAAACAGGAAATCCGAAACAAAGAACTTTTGCTGAGAGAGAAGACTTCTTTTTTGGTAAATGAAACTGTTAATAATATGGAATATGAAAAGAAAATCTCTTCTGCTGAGCGGGAAGCAAACAACCTCCGAAAGGAGTACCAGACTCAGGATACTCGCAGGACTCAGCTGCAGGATGAGGTAAGGGTGACCAAAGAGTTCAGGAAAACAAACTGAAACTATAACTGAGGACCAGATGGAGGAAATACAGGAATAGCATTTCCTTTTCTCAGGTTTTATACTAGACTCTTAATAATTCAACAAAATGTTGCTTTTCTCAGCCTACTCCTGTTTATTTGGATCTGAACCCTCAATTTAATCCTGTAATTGAGAGTGGTGAAAAGATTGGAATGTATTCTCTGTTGTGTAGGTGTAAAATGGATTAATTTTCTCTTAAATGGTCTAACACTGTCAGATGCCTCAGGAGGCTTCTTTCTTTTAGCATACACAGACTGCAGTATTACATAAAGATGAGAGAAATCTCTTCCAGATTCCAAACAATTCCTTGTCAGTGCTCTCAGAAGTGTGTGTTGGTGGGCCTTGTAGTCAGGTTACAGTTCCTGGGGAAAACACCCAGTGTTTTCACATGGCTTTCTAATCAAGACACAGTAGGACAGGGCTGCCCTGTGAACAAGCTGTGCTTGATTCTGTCCATACTTAACTCTGCACTTAAATCTGGGAATGAGCTGCACTGCTGAATTACTTAAATGCCTGTAGAAGTATTTCTAAGAAGTAATTCAAGTTTCATGGCTCTGTTGAGAAGAGATACACTTGTATTATCTGAGTAAGTTTTTTTCTTAACAAGAAAATGGTAACACTGGCCTAATCAGCAAGCTTGGTGTTTTTTGAAAAACCCTGCATCTGCTGTTGCCTTAATTTTGAATAGCTTTTCTGTAGCAGGTGGTTCATAGACTGATCTCCTAATTAAACTGTAGGTAGCTCAGACAAGGTATAGGCTATTAGATTACCCTATAATTCATGCAAGCTTGAGGGTTTGTAGAATTGGTCAGTTTTCATCTCAAGCTGTGAGATTCTTGCTTGAAGTTTTTCCATAATTAATACTCTATGATGGGATAATAGAACAGTCTCCCCTTATTAGAGCATTTGTGGCATGCATGTGAGAAACAAGGAAAGAAGGAGACAGTTCAGCCAACAACAGGTGACCTCTAAGAAACTTGCTATACATGCCCTTGATCAGGTTTCTTCATCTGTGAAAGTGAACACAATTATGCTGTTAAGTGATACTGTGAAGATGAAAGAGCTACTGATTGTAAAGTATTCCTATCCTGTTTAATAAGTATATGCTGTCATGTATATTTTACCAAATTAAATATCTGTGTATTTTTGTCACAGTGATGTCTTAATCAAAATAATTTTATGTGCCCAGAGAAGTTTGACATAGAAATGTTTATTAGATATATAATGTTATCCACGTTCACAGAGAACCTCAGCAAAGTCAGCTCTGCACTATAAAACCACAGTTCCACTCATACAGATGCTGTTGGACAAGAATTGCAGCCCACAGCACCTCTATAATTCTTTCTCTGTCCTTAATTATTATTTTCTCCTACTACTCATACTATGTAAATTAGTCTATTGAATTTACTGGCTGGGCCAATTTATAGTGCCTCAGAATTTTCAGCACTCCTCATTTGGAGAGCACTGTTTAAAAGTAATGGAATACTTTCCAATAAATAGGAAAATATAATTTTAAATACCTTAACATGTACCAAAGAAAATAAGAGCTCAGTTGCTTGACTTTGTAATTTATTAGCTGCAGGCTTTGAAATCCATTGTGAACAGAACTGCTTCTGATCTAGAATCTTTGAGAACACAAGTAACCAATCTGAAGAAAGAAATTCAGGGGAAAAAAGCCAGGTAAGAACCAGACCTTTAAAGATATAATTGGTAAGGATTAGTAATACAGTCAAATCCTTGAGATAGCAAAGAACCTTAAATAATGTTGATGACTGAAGCCTCTAACTTTCTGGTTACTTCATGTCCTGCATAGTTTTTGGCACTGGGAAATTTAGGCAAGATACTCCTGGTAATCCTTGTTTTTAAAGGGTGTGAAAAAAATCAGGACCTTGCTTATCATAGGTTGAAGTTCAGACTGAGGCAACTGCTCAGTCAGATTTGCTGCTTCCTTTTGGCAGCATTGTCTAGGCAACCTTCATTTAATTTATGTCATTTTGTTTAGATTACACCTTCTTAATGAAAAAAATGCAAGTCTTTCTGATAAACTGAAGTTTGTGATTGAGGAGTCACTCAGTTCAGAAGAGAAAGCTTTGAGGTTTGAAGAAATATTGAAAGAAGAAGAAAAAAGTGTCGAGGTAAAAATGTTTTTCGTGGTTTCTATAGAGGAGTCATTTGTATTTGCAAGCTTTATATTTTGAAATGATCTCTTTAATTTTAGAATTTTCTATTAAAATGAAAGTATTAATATGGCATGTAGCTATTTCATCAAACACTGAAGTAATGTGCATGTGGATATGTCTGTGCTGAGAAAACTCTGGAGGAAAATAAGTGATCCTGCTAATTCAGACTATATTAATACAGGAGTCTGATACCCATCAATAAGGTTGTTAAAAAGTGAGACTCTTGTCAGGATGGCTTTTCAGTAACACTGCGACCAAAAACTTCATGACTCTAGTAAAACACCACCAAAATTTATAAACCTCCAAAGAGCTGTGATTTTGGCAAACAGTTAAAAAAATATTTAGGAATCTTTTAATCAGATTTGGCTGGCCTAGTCTGCTCTTCATTATTTAATTCTACTACATGATACTCTGACACATCTAACTTGTGGACTATTAAGTAATGACTGGCTCACTTCAGATTTCATTTTCGTGAATAAAGATTTTGATCTGGGAAGTGGCATATACAAGCTATAATAAGGTGACTATTTTTTTAACATGCCTAATAATACTTCTATAAAATTAAAAGCCCACTTCTTAGGTTGGAAATTTAAGTATAGGAATAAAAATTCGTTATCATCTGATAAGCTGTAAAGGGCTTTTGAATAAATGCAGTGTTGTAATGCAATCTTCAGAACTTTCCTGTATTTCAGGAAATGCTTATACTCTTTTGTCATTTTGCTACTAATTCTCTTAAAGTATTTTCACTACTTCTGACTGACCATGACAGAAATATTTTTTTACCTTTTTCTGGACAACTGAGCATTGGATATGCTGAAGCTTTCATTTCTCTAGAATGACCAGTTTAAATTAATGTGACAGCAGGTGTCCCACACAACTGACAGCAAAGCTGTATTTGTGCATACCACTGTATGCTCTTTTTTTTCCTTCCCTGTTTTGTGTTTCCTGTAGCATGCATGTGAAATAATGCCTTGCAGTAGATTGAATGTTATTTTTCAAACTTTTTAACTCCACAGGCATTAATCACACATTTTAAATATACTTTCAGAAACTAGTGACAGGATGTCTTTCCTTTATAGAGAGTTTCTTAAATCACAGTCTTTACTGTTTTGGCTTTTCAGATAATTTAAAAACAATTTCTAATGGTGTAGCATTTCATTAAAATGAAAACCTCATTTGCTTCCCCTTAAGACAGTTTCCAGGGTGGCTGAAGCCTTAGCAGGGTTTCTTTACTCGTGTCTGTGGTGGATAACCTAAGATGACATTGAGCTTGGCAGCTCCACAGCTCCAGGGGAATATTTTAGCTAGGATGAACTGTTCTTGAACAATGTCTGTAATGTGTTAGTCAGAAGCCTCCCTTCCATCACTGTTAGACACACATGGCTATTTGCTGCATCTGTTAATTTACTGTGAAGAGATATTTACAGGAACAATGTGGATGAAATGTCATTCTTTTGCTCTCTAGTTCTGTGGTACTTCTCCCTCTTCAATTTGTGGCAAAACACTGTTGCACAGTGAAGCTTATTGAATGTCTTATCTCTGTTAACAACCTCACTTAAAGGGAGACGAACAATTTCTGTTAAATAAATTAATTTAGATATGCAATAAAGACCATGAGGAGAAGGTCAAATCATGATCCAGTGTCAGTGGATGAATTCATCATTGTCATTAGTTTCAGAAATACAGCTCAGCATTTGGAACATGCTTAAAAACCAGTTTGCTTCCTGAAGAAATTTCCTTTGTTCAGGCATGATACAAAGCTCACTGACGTGTGCTACACTCCATAATACTTTCATATTAAACTTACACTTGCCTCTTACATCCTGAGTTTTGACTTTGGAATTGCACCTACAGCAAGTTCAACTACAAAAAAATTCTGTTGGGTAGGATGGGCAATGTGATTACAAACCCTTAGAGAAGGTATTAAATTCTTTCCCCATTATTTAAGCCAGCAAGGTGCTTACATACATATTAAATCAAGAATAAACACACTATTAATCAATGTAGAAAAGCGAGTTCTCAGGTGTTTTGCATATTAATTTAAATGTACATCTTCAAATTCTGTACCAAACTTGAGCTAAATGTAAATGAGTCCTTTGGAACAGGAAAGGGAAATCTCATCACTTGTTTTAGGATGTACCTCACAGGAAACTGGCATGCTCAATGGCCTGAGCTTTGGAAGGTCTTTGGCTACTTGTGTGGGAGAGGTGAAAGGAGGGAGGGAAAGAATAAAATTGTTTTCCTTATTAGGGTTCTAAAAAGGAAATCATCTCAATTTTCATTGTTTTCAATCCATTTCAGGTTACCTGAAATGTCTGGCATTGTCTTTTATCCTACTAAAACCTCATTTCCTGCACTGATTTAGGTGTTAATGGCAACTTACATCTGAGAAAAAGGAAGTGATTTTAGAAAGTGTAGTTTTTAGATAAACACACATGTACATACATGTGCACACACAGTGTTACAAGATTTAATAAACCATTGAAAAGCTTTGTATTATATTTCTCAAATATTCACAGATGCTGGAGGCTGTAAGGAGGTTTTTTGAAAAGAATGACGGGAATTTAGTTTTCTGGAAGGCTGAAAAGAGTAGCATTTCTATAACTGAGAAAAAAAAGTCATGTAATTGTAGGGTAGGATTGGATTTTTAAGAAATGAATAAAAAATATTACTTTCTCTTTCAAAAGTCAAATACTTTTTTTGCCAACCATTTTGAAGACTTACAAAATTCCATGTTCATATTAATGGAGATAGTAATTTTTTTTTTCTCTATATGATTAATAAAAGCAAATAATTCTTCAGAAATCAATTCTGATGTGATTAATTACTTCTTTCTTCTACTTAATGATCAATCTGTCACCAGGAAAAAGAAAATGAAATGAGTAGGTTAAAGGACCTACTTTTCAAGAAGACTCAGGAGTTAAAAGGGCAGAGGGATAAGGAGAAGATTGTTCTGGCAGAAATTGAGGGAGGTCAAAAATCACTTAAAAATCTCAAGAGTCGACTGCGCAAACTTGATGCAGATCTGTTAAAACAACAAGGATTAATATATGACCAGGTAAAATGTGAATGTATTTTCACACTATGGTTGTTTCTTGAGTCTACTGATAGCACGTTGCTTCAATTCTGTAATCTGTAACAGTTTTCCATTTTGGAAATGTTATGCAGTATCATTTGAAGACTGAATTTATTTCTGTCTCTAGATGTACAGATAAAATTGAAATTACTGAAACTTGCCAAAGTATCACCTACATTTTGTACTTGGGTCTTTCATTATTTTTTTGGATCAGCTGCTTTTCCCAGTAATTCCTAAAACCCATTCTTTACTTTGATCCCTCTGAACCACAGACACCTCAGGGTATATTTTTTAAGCAATACAAGAGGTACATGCCAAAATCCTGTTATTTACTAATTGGATTATGTGCATATTTCCTATGCACCACTTTGAAAATTTGCTCTTTTATATCAGCATCCACTGGTAGCAACAAGATGGCAATTCCACTGTAAGCCTCCCTACAGCAGCCTGTGCTGAGTGTGCTTTGTTACTCTTCTAGAAGATTACCCCAAACCATCACTGCTCATCAGTCATCTAAGATATTTTGCTAATGAGGTCTATAAGCCAGAAACTACTATAAAAACAATAGCTTAATTGGGTGACTGTCCTAAAGCCAACACTTAGATCCAAGGTTTTTGCTTATCTCAGACTATTAATTCCCTTAAAATTTATTTTAACAGGATTTTTATATTCAGCAAATACAGAGACGGCTGTCACGGTTAGAAGGGGAGGTTAATTCAGATGAAAAACAAGTTTTGGAAGGAAAAGTTGCTGAGCGTAAGAAAACCTTAGAAGAAAAGAAAAAGGCATATGATGTTCTACAGTCATTGTGCAGGAAACTTCAGGTAACTTCCTTAGAACATCATTTTGACTATGTAGCATTTAGAAATCTCAGTGAATTAAGTAGATTGGGTCTTAGTAATTAAGAAGTTGGTATTAGACTAAAGGTTATCTGAACTTTGTGTAACCCATGTGGAAAACTTCATATATTCCCTATAGCTTCCAGAAAAATAGATTATTACTGCCCAAGTGAGACACCTTAGCATGAAGACAAGCATTGAATGTTGGAAAGACAAGCTGAGCTTTCATCAAGACTGACTGCTTGCAAATGTCTGAGTTTATCGTTTGGCCCATGCAGAAATAGGAGAATGCCGTTTTGTGAAGCTATTACTTTTATATTTTTCATAAATTCGTAAGTACAGTTGCATTTAAAGCTGTCCAAAGACCCCGTGCAGTACCCTGCATGAGGACATGCCATGCAGTTTGCAGAGCAGCATATGGATGCATCATGATGATGGTTCCTGGTTCCAAGACTTAAATACCTCTCATTTAAAATTAACTGGTAGCTTTTGTTGCAATTTACATTCACTGAAATAAGTTCAATATAACTTATTTTGAAACAGAATGATGTCCAAATCACCAAGAGAACAATTGATAAGACAAGAGAAACAGCAAGTGGTTTGATAGTGAAGATAGAAGAACTAACTCTTTTCAATGAGAGATCGCTTCAGGAGTTAAAAAAAGCAAAACACATTAAGCAGGTACAGTATTATTTTGCAACTTTACTAATACAGTACAGTTTGGTTTGTTTGGGGTGTCATCTGCTTTCTACAGTGCTACATCATTACATTCATAAGAACCCTTTCTGTAGTTTTCTAATTTATACTTCCTTCCCAAACTTTGAAGTCATCTTCATCACTATTATCTTACTAGGCAAAGTGTTGCTTCTCCTCTCTATACAGCATAAAGTTTGATGAAGTATCAGTATAATCCCACATTAGCTATACCACAATATCCACCAGATCAGTGGAGATGTTGGGGTTTTTTCCCCCGAGAAACAATTACCTTTAAAATAGAAAATACATTTACTGTTCAGGGATGTCTTTACAAAACACAGAGTTTTTACTCTCAATCTGTGATGCCTAGTAATAAGTTTGGCACAGTATTGTTATTAAACTCTAAGCATTTTTTTCTAACAGATGGTTTGAATCAATTTATATTCCAGTTTAAGGAATTAGAAACAAAGTGTAAGTCCTTTCCTCACATTTTGATAAGCAGAAAAATACAGTTCCCACTCCTCCAATTATTGCACAATTTTTTTTTTCTGCAGTAAGCTTTAGCCTTCCTAAAGGAAGCACTAACATAGTAGAAAAAAACAGAGTCTAAGTAGCAGGG
>NW_008236696.1:3578980-3595595 GCF_000691975.1 Corvus brachyrhynchos | reverse complement strand
CTTGTCTTTGAGGATAAAATTCAGGGGAACAAAAGAAGCTAATGACGTAAAAGTACTCAGATAAAAATTGCTCAAGTTTGGGATCATACGAGATTTTAACAGAATGATTTAAAGTACTTCCATGCTAATGAAGTTCACCATTTGCTGCTTTTCATAAGCTTTGGTATACAAAATTTGCTCATGTAACATGAATTGCAAGCCTACAGAATCTAGAATTTACTCCAAGACAGTTTTAATGGTTCAAGAGAGATATTAACTGTTCCAGAAAGCTCCTTGTCAGGCCTCTTATTTTATTTGAAACCACCTAAACTCAAAAAGTTGTAGAAGGAAAAGTCTAATAACCCAAAACTCAGCCTGAATTAGAAAGTCTGATGAATTTGTGTAAAACCATTCAGGAAACAATCTACCCCTGTCACACTCACCATGTTAAACTGTTGTCAAATGAGGAAATGATAACACTTTTGAATGCAGAGCAAAAGGAGTCTTACAGTTGTATATATATTAAAGGTAAAAGAATGAATAAATATTGCCTTACTAAATTATAAATAATCTTAATTAAAACAATGATTTCTTATTTTGATACCATTTGGCACTTATTAGGAGATGATGGTTGAAGATAATCTCTTAAAACTAGAACTGAAGCGCCTTCAAAATACTCTGTGTAATAAAGCAGAGAAAGTTCTAACACTGGAAAAACAACAATTGGAGTTAAAGAAAGCCATAGCAGAAAGAACTGAGGAAATCAGGATCCATAAGGCAATGCTGGATTCCCAAATACGACTGTTGGATCAGGAACGGCATCGCATGAGGTAACTGTTCTTACAGAAATTAAACTTGTAGCTTTCATTGAGTACATTTTTTATGGGGACACACTAAAAAGAGAAGCATTTTACCCAGCTTCACCATTAGAGAAATTGAAAATTAAATAAATCTTGCTCAGTTATCTACCAAGACAGCTGAGGCCAGCAAGAGACCCCTTCTGTGACCCTCCCAGGCTGCAGCTTTAACCCCTCGGTGAACAGGAGATCAGTGGCCTTGCTGTGAGTGAGGATCCTCAGCAGAACTGAGAGGAAACCTCAGTCACAGACATCTTTTTACAGTAAACTGTGTATGTGACTGCCTTTTTCAAATTATTCTGGACATGTGAAGCCATGTGTCTGGAGCCACGCCAAAGTACATGAAACGGAAAAGTCGCTTTTAAAGAGGGTTTACTTCCCAGCTGCTTGATAAAACTGTAATTTCTTTGATTCAAACAGTACAACTGGTTTGTTTTGTGGTGTGTTTTGTCTGGTTGAGCTTTTTCTTCTTTTTAACTAATGAGCTTTCCATTATGTATCCTACCTAACAAATTAAATCTCATGCGTTACATACGCACCCTCTTATAAAGCAACAACACAGAAATAACATTTCCCTCTTGTAACAATCAGTGCAAAGTATCTGGGATGGTTTTAGCCCTGAAATCCCAGTATCCAGATTCAGCCAAAAGTGAACACTTCAGCAGCTGAACTGCCGTGCTGACCATACCCCACACAACGGCAATGAGAGTGATTCAGTGTGCCTGATGGTACCTTAGCATTCCCACTGCTGGATCAGTGTGAGGCACAGCCAGAAACAGCCCCAAATCAAGACTCTGTGGAAGTAAGGAATGTTAAGGTACCATCAGCAGGGGGCAGCTGGAACAGCTCTGGGAGTGAAGGGCCAGACCTGTACATGTGGGGAAGGACTGTGGCACAGCCTCCCAGGATGCAGTGATCTGGGATGTCAAAACAGATTTGGCTCCATTAAGAACTGCAAAAGTCACGTAGGTAACCAGAACAAGGGGTGTTTGTGGTTGGGAGAACACAGAAAGCAAGCAAGACCAGTAGCAGCACAATTCCTGGTACAGGCTGCTGGAATAACAGGAATTTAAACTGCTGCAGCAAGAACTGCCCACAAAACACTACCAGACAAACACTTTCTCAACCCATTTATTTTCTCCCCAAACAAATCAGTGCTGAATTTCAAGATCGTCTATGGAAAATTGATAGACTGAAATGCAGATATGAAATTTTTACTCTTTCCATGCCACCTGAAGGAGAGGAGATGAAAAGTCAAGCCTACTATGTAATTAAGGTACTTTATCAACATAATTCATTATAATTCAATTATTTAAGCTATAGATTTCCCTAGGCTCTAAGACAACCTCCTTGCCTACTGCTTACTTTGAGTCTAATTGTTCTACATTATCTGACACCATTGGTTATTTAAATTATACAGAAGTTTCACAAGAATCTATGTGGAGCCTTAATTCTGAGCAGTTTGAAAACTTCACTTTAGTGCTCATTAATTTACAAAACCACAAGAATTACTGGTCAAGTGATAATCCACTATGAACTGAAAACAATTTTATTGGAGTCTCATGTGACCTTAAGTTTTTCTAACTGTCAGTTATTTCCAGATACTCATTTTACCATATGGGGTTTATACCTTGAAAAATGTCTGCTTTCCCCTTTCACTTACCAATTACCTATGCATACTTCAGCTTTTCACTGGAAAAAAGAGAAAATCAGTCTTTATCCATAATGCAATACCCTGGTTCTTGAACAAGAATCTGTTAGTTTTGATCTCCACAAATTCTCTGATTTCCTGTTAAAGCCACACACTTTTAGCTGTGAGCTTTGCTCTGAAGTTCATATTAATTAAATTTCTTAATGATGGTATTTGTGCTACTGTGAGATCCAGTACAGCAGAAGACCCTCTGCAGAAGCCGTGTGGTCACTGTGGGTGTATAAAATAGCCTCTACACCTATGGAGATTTTTCACCATATCAAATCTTCCCAGGGGCTATAGAAAATACTTCACCTGCCGGCTGTTTCTTAAATCTATTGGTCAGATCAATGAGGAGTTACAAGTGACTGATTCCCAAACTGAATGACTTCTGACAGTCTCTCAGTGGTTATATAATGTACAATCTCAAATCTTGGATTTTATGGGTGAAGGAAGCAGAGGTGAAGCATATGCTGTGATTCACATCAGCAGTGGAAGGCACAGAGACTGCTCTGTACAGGGTGTAGATGCTGCTGGGCAGGACTAAGTGAGCCTAAGTGGAGATGCAGGTACCCATAATGAATGCATGCGGATGAAACACCTCAAAGAACTTCTGTACTGTAAATAACTCCTCCTTCCAGGTCCCTAGTCACCGAAATCTCAGTTCAAGTGGTTTTAACCCCTAAATACTGCTGTATAATAAATATTTTCTATATAATTATCATAATATTTTCAGTATGTCTGCAGTCACCTAAAATATTGGTTTTGCTTTCAGGCTGCACAGGAAAAGGAAGCACTTCAACAAGAAGGTGATGATTTGGATGCGAAGATCTGCAAAGCTGAAAAAGAAATCACGGCTATGGAAAACAGCTTGTGTGTACTTAAAAACTGGAACAGAAACTACAAAAATTCTGTCTCAGGGACTGCCTTGAAAAGTACGTGAAATAGAAATTAGATAGAAAATAGAACTTAATTCTAAATAATACTTATTATTTAACTTTTGTGCCCTCTGCTGGCTCTGGAACTAGTAGCTCTTAAAACCTTCTCCCTCATGAAGCCAGTTACTTTTTCACAGTGTATTGGAATTAGTAAGAGAGTATTTAAAAACCCCTCAAACCCTGAGGCACTGAAATACTGCCAACACCAATATAGTAATACTCTGAGATGCAGTTACTTTAAAGTGCAACTTATTTTCAAGTGAAAATTTAGTTGTATACACAGCAATAATGCTGCCTCATTGTTTGGGATCACAGGTGAGGAACTTGAGGAAAAATTGAAACTAGAAAAGGATAAAAGGGATGCTGATGAAAAATACAGATACAAACAAAGAAAGATCAAGGAACTTCAGGAAAACCTCCAGGTAAAATACAAGTAAAGTTCCAGTCAGACAAGACTGCAGCATGTAGGTAAATCCATGCAAGTCATCCTAGAGGAAAAATAGGAAATTGTCGTACAATTTTTTTTCTACTCTTTTATTAAGATATGATTTTTAGAAGGCTCTACCTCCCCTTTCAAAAACTGAGTGCTTATTTGAATTTTCTTGAATCACACCAAAACTTCAGGTGTTTAGTCACATACAGCTAGAAGTTTCAGACTCCCACATGCACTGACAGCTGCTGTTCTGGCAGCCACTAAAGCAGCAGCACACACACACTACTGCAGATTAAAATCCACACAGGATTTTTCTAAAATAATACAAAAACTGAAACTGAACAAATTCAGTTTTACTGTCATTGAAGGCGCCTCAGTTAAACAGGATTAATTTAGCTGACTTGTAATTTAGCAGGCTGAGCACTAAATGCAGGCAAACAAGAGTTTGTGTTCAGGCTCCACAGCAAGGACTGACTCATGGTTCCCCTGGTTATCAAAAACCCACTTGGACCTTAAGAAAGAGCAACACTTAATTCTGATGTGTGACATTTCAGTTATATTATTAGGCAGAGGAAAGCAAAGGCATGTGGTGATATACCACATGATTGTTCTAAGCCCTGACTCACTGCCTATAGTCAACAATCATTCCTATTGCTTATTCTACCACCACAGGACATAGCTCTAATTTCAGAGATGTTATTTCTTAAGGTAAAGAAAAGGGACACAGATCTTCATCGGGGAATAAGTCCTGGATATAATGAGGTATTGCAGCAAACCCATTCCTGGCTTTTAATTTTTTTTAAATTGTATTCATTCATTTATTTATTTATTTATTAAAAACCCCAGTTGCCCTTATGGAGCTGATTTTATTCATTCCAGTCAAAGGTATCCCTCTTTTCCTACAGGAAACAATGTTGGGGTTTTTTTAGTATAGCTTGCACTGGTGAGTTGGTAAGGTAGTTTGTAGCTACTATGAGATACATCTTAAAACATGTACCTGTAATTTCATTAACAGTACCTTTAACAGTGATGTACATTACCTGGAAGTTGCTTTGTCCAGGTCTGTATCCACCAAACAGCTGGACTGGCAGAAAGTTTCGAGTTAACATTAGCACTAATTGCTTGAGCTACATTTAGAAGTAGTAATGTCAGCAGACCCTTCCACAAATACAAAAAGTGAAAGGATACCAAACCTGCTTTATAAACTAATACTACTGTTCAAATGAATTTCCAGAGCATGCAACAACACTTTGACATAGTACAGAAGCAGCAGGCCCTCTTTGAAGAGCAAAAGAAGGAAAAACAAGCTTTTATTCTGCAGCTGAAGAAAGACATTGAAGAACAGAAGCGGAAACTAGCAAGGGTTATAAAACAGGTTTGTGTGTTTATTGCTGAGAACGTCTGACTTTATACTGATAGGTAGTAAGTAGTGTGGGTTAAACTCTGTGGGTTAAACTTAGCAGGTGTCTGAAAAAGTGTTGTATTTTCATAAGAACAGTGCTTTAAAAATATTTGTGTTAAGTGTTCCAGACTATCCAGAGAAATTCAGTCTCAGAGTGGAACAGAAACACAGGAAGAGAAAGACATTCATCTTCGTGAACTGAAAGGCTTCAACAGAACTGTCAACCAAGTGATAGCTGATGTTCTAGAAGCAAATCCTGGTTTAACTGCAGCCTTTCAAATGTACTTTGACAAGGTGAGCTTTCCAGTTAACTGCCACCAAAATCTTGAGTGAGAGCTCCAGCAGCCTATTAGAGTCTTTCAAGGACAACTCACAATATGGTAAAACAGAAAAGCGTTCACCTGCTTTCAACATCTCTTCAAATCCCAAGCCCTGTAAATGCTTCTGATATGCCAATTCTGTTATATAACCATCAGATCAACTTGTTTTTTCTTTCCAAATTTTCTAGTTCAATTTAGAGCTTCCTACAGCTGCTTCTCCTAGCGGTAGTCAAACTTCTCAGTCCCCACAGAACTCACTACCTCCTACCAGGTAAGTTCTAACACACTTGGGTTACTTTGAGATTTTAAGATCACATATAAACCAGCAAAATTAGTCCCTAACTGAAAGAATTCCTCACTCTTGAAGGTCTTCTCAATTGTCTCTGCTTGCTGAAGACTCTATAAAAACTTTCTCCTTACTCTGTCCTTTTACTACGTTTTTCAAGCACATGAGGAAGTTTATTTCAGCATCCATCACAGTTTAGAAAACCCAGTAATTACAGAATAATTAAATTTACTTTTGTTTACTGTGCTCTAACTAAAAAAGTGGTTTGATATTATAAAAGCACAATTTTGAGCCATGTTTTACACTTGGTAGTGTGAACAGCCCTTCCTAATTAAATAGAGAAGATATTGATGCTTTTACTGGTACCTTCTTCCCCTGTTCAATGTATGCTCAAATAGAGCCTGTACCATGCTGACCCAGTTATGATCCAGCATTCCCAGGGATTACTGAAGCCATTTAGTGGTGATGGCTACAGAGATCTCTTCAGGGCCTTTCCCCTGGAACGACCATGGCTACTGGGTGGCTTCATTGTGAGCCACCCTTGACAGCTCTGTTTTAGATGCAGGGATTTCTGTATCCTAATTATTAAATTTTTTTCTTTCAGATTCCCCAGTAGAAAAACTTCAGCCTTTAGTCAGGGTTCATCAGCCAAAGTCGTGGAGCTGACCTTGCCTATCCCCACCCCTGAGGAAGCAGCAGCTCTTGGCTCACAGGCACCCAGCAGAGGCAGCACCTCCGGGATTTCTAAACGCAAGAAGTCTTAAGTCATTTTTTGAAGGCCACACTAGTTGAGATTTCTTAATTTCTGCAACTAACCTGTATCCATGGAATTACCTGGAAAATTTGCAGCTGAAGTACAATTGTCATTGTGTGGTTCTGCCACCCACCTTTGCAGGTCTCCCTGTAAACTGTGTAACCTTTTCTTCAGCAACGCAACTGCTGCCTCCCAGCGCTTATAAAGTAAATCCCCACCAAAGCTCAAACCAAGGGTTCACACTTGAGCTTACCTAGGCAATAAACACTGTTGTAAAACTTGCTCTTCTACTTCAAGTTGGGTTTTTTTACATTACTCTTAGAGAACATGCAATACACTTGCCTTCACAGACAGGGCAGGATTCCATGGAGTAGACAGCACATGCAACAGTGCAGCAGGATGAAACATCCCAGCAAAATTCACAAAAACTCAGACACAAAAAATTAAGAAAAATTAAGAAAATTTAATGACCAAATGGGCTATATACATTGATGGCACATGACTTCATTCAGTTATCCTAGCTGGAAGTTAAGTCTGATAGAAAAATATCAACAGTCAATTGTACCCCAGGGACAAGAAAAACCAAGCCCATCTGTTGTTAAAGTGCGTATTTGATGTGAGCACAGCTAAACTACACCCAGAGGTATCAAGGGATTTCAGCCCATCAGACACAATATTGTACAGGAACACCTCAAATTAAGAGCACAGGAAATTTGTATCTTAAATAATAACTGATATTTTATGTAAGATATTCTTCCATCTCTTTCCACCATATGATCTTTTAGAATTCTTTCACATTCGGAATACAGAAAAAATTCTGCCTTTCTCTCACTCTTTGTGTGTATTTCCTCACTCGATACTAAGTTAAAAGTTCACATAACTACACTCATCCAAGTAGTGTATTCTCAGGTACTTCACTGTTTCTTCTGCTTACTTCCTTTTTCCCTCTCAAACTCAGCTATCTGATTGAATATGTTAACTAAGTTCTGAGGCAGGTTTCTTTTAACACTGCTTTCTGCTTGTTCTGTACCATTTAAAGACATTTCTTCATCTGGTTCCTTTGTTTTGTCAGTCTCTTCATAACTTCTTTTTCTATTCTTAGACTCACTTTCATTTTTATGGTGCCTGTCACTATCATAACCTTTGTCACCTTCATGTGAGCAGCTGCTAGAATATGACCTGTACTTGCCCCCTGACCTGCCAGAATAGTCAGACCCAGGGGACATGTAATACCTGTCTTGACCTGAGCCATGTCTCTTAAACTGCTCTCTTCTCCACTCTCCATCCCTTTCAAATCTCCTGTAATAATGCATCCTGGGTTTATAATCTGACTTATGATACGAACCTGAAGAACCCCTCCAACTGGAGAAAAATCTCTCTGGTTTACCATATTTTTCAATTTTGCTATGACTTGGCTGATTTCTGGAGCTACTGTAAGAATCTCTTGAATCTTCAGACCTACCTCCAAAAGTGTCTTCATCATCACCTGAAGTCCTCGAAAAAGAACAGGGTCTGTCTTTCTCTTTTACCTCCATTTTTGGGCACGCTACGCTGTCCTGCCTTTCCAGCAGCTTTTCCACTTCAAAACTTTGGTTAAGAAAGGAAGCAGAGGTATCAGCGGGAGGGGAATACCACTCCTCTTTCCTATTCTGATCTTTATAATGGGAAGAAGCTCTAGATGAGCTTTTTTTGGAGCTGCGAGCAGACTCAGATCTATGCCGACGCTTTTTCCTACGTTTCTTGTGATCAGAGGAAGAGGAGGAAGAAGAAACTGATACATTTGATGATGAATCGCTTGATGATGATGATGAGGAGGAGGAGGAGGAAGAGGAGGATGAAGAAGAGGAGGAAGAGGAGGACGTCGATACTTTCCTTTTCTTCTTTAACCTAAAAAAAAAAAATTAACCTGTGAGATAACCTTCAGTGTCAGGCAAAAACTGAAAGAAAGCAAATCTGCACACCCCAGGTAGGACTATAAGGTGGGAACAGAAACTGAGCCTGACCATTTCAAATATCATTTCTTGATCAAAAAATTAGGATTAAATCCACTGAATATTTTGTAATAAAAGACATCTTTCCCAGTTTCACATGGCATTACACTTTGCAAATATGTCACACTGCAAAGTATTCCTTAACCAATGTCTCTTTCACACACAGCTCCATTAAAGGTTATATGCAGTAAAGGACACTGTCCACAAAATCATTCTGAAGGAAAAGCAGCTTACCCAGGGAGAAGTTCTCCCCAGCTTACAGCTTGTTGAGATGGATTGCTTACAGTCTCATCTGCACTTATTGCCACATAACCAGAACACTGAATATAACAGTTACCTTTTTTCTTCTTTTAAGAGCTTACGCAATTTTTCTGCGCTTGTTTCTATTTTCTTTGCTTTCTGTCTCTCTTCTTTGGCAGCTTGTTTCTCCCTCATTTCCAAAGATTTCTTTTTTGAACCCAAGCATCATAAAAAAGATTACATTAGTAATGTTAACACAGGTATTTTCCCCCCATTCAACCCCATCCAAATGTATACACCAGGAATGTTTTACCAGGATTCCCAGACCAAAAAGGAATATTGTTCAGGAATTTGGCATTGGCCATTGTGACAGTCAGGTTTAAATTTAAGGACCATATTGCAGTTTTCATTCCATTAAAAAATATATTTGACCAGTCATTGCAGTGGTACCCATGATCCCGCACACCAGGAAGCATGGAGCCCAAAAGTTGTAGATAGAATATGCAAAAAATCCCCAATATTACCAACATGTAGAAAAATAAGGAAAAAACCCCCAAACAACCGAAACACAGAAGAGAGTTTGAGGGAAAGTGTCATCATTATTGTAGTTTACAAGAAAAACATGGCAGAACCCAGTTGAAGATGAATTCAAGTTGGCCATGTTTGAATACAAACCGTTTTGTAACAATTTCACAGAGCAGTTTGATGCATAGTTTACGTAAGAAATCAAGTTCCAGGGGTTTGGTGGTGATGAGCAGCACCAGACGGCAGACACAGCAACAACAGTTCCGTTCAGAGGAAAATGCATTGGAGAAAAACACATAATCAGTATTACAGGAAAACACACCACAGAGTTGTTTCAGCCATTCTACACAGCAGGGACAGTATCAGACTTATGTACTAAGTTACAGGTAAATGCAGGAGAGCATCTAAGCAGATAAATAATCCTTAAACTACTTAAGTCCATAAGAGATCAGACTTCTGCCACTTACAGCCTTACAGAGTAGCTCTATCCAGATTGAGCAGAAAGTCTGATTATAGTTTTGAAAAGTCAGCATCTGTCTTAACAGCTGTAATAAAGGAAACCCTTCACTGCAGCCAAGGCCATGCATAGCAACAAACAACAGCTGTCATGTTCTTTATCTGCTGCATCAATGACTGCAGGAGAATGTCAAAAGAGTAACATTTATCTCCTACTTGCTGGGAATATTCTTCATCATTTTAACTGACACCTCCTTCTAAAGCAGCCAAACGCAGGTACTGCTCAAATAACATACACATCTTTATCTCTGGTGTAGTTCAGTTTTATGAAGATTGTCCTATCTCCTCTTCCCCCTTGTTTCCACACATCCTGTCAGCATTATGGCTCCACCAACTGAAGAACTGCTGACTAAAGCCATCTACCCCAGCCTGTGTACATCCTCACATGCAGAAGCACAGAACAACACAAGCCTGTTCCTCAGTGCTCTATTTTACTCTGACTCACTCTGGAAGACAACACAAGCAAAGGAGGTAAATAAAAGGGAAAAGATGACAACTCAGATTAGCACAGAGACCCAGCAGGCTCACCTGGGAAACATGCTGCGTGCAAGGGAAGAGAGAAAAAAACCACCAGACAGCAGAGGAGAAAGCTGAGATATTCAAACTGTCTGCCCACCCACCCTCCACCTCCTGCTGTTTTCCTTTAAATTACCTTTCAATTTCCCTCTCATGTGAGCTCCCTGTGCCTCAGCTTTGCCTGGCATTACTCTCTGTAACTACCCCAAGGACCAAGGGTCTGGCCTGACTATGGTAACAATGTTTCTTTGGCTCGTGGAAGTGTTTTACATTTTGAACATTTGTACTCATAGAATGTTTTACGTTAACCTCATTAATAACACTGTGTCTGGCATTTCTTTACTATCCCAAAACAGTGGAGTCACCAAGAGGTACCTTTCTTCTGGTAGGTACAGCCATAATGCTCACTAGAAAAATTTACTGTGGAGTAGGGAAGCAGAGAATAAGACAAACCATCAATTTAACCCCTTCCTGTTCAAAGGATTTAATATGACTTTTGATGTTCACTTATTGTCACTGAGAGCACCATATGAAAAGAAAGTAAAGAATCACCTGCATGTGCTTACGGAGTTTTGTTAAGGCCTCTTCTGCTTCCTGAAAAGTCTCATCCAAGCTTAAGGCTTTTTTGTAATAACTTTCAGCATTTAGCAGTTTCTCTTCCTCTTCCAACCTAAAATTCAAGTGATAATTCATATACAGTTAGGACACAGATTTTGACAGCTTTTTCTTATTTTAGGGCTGTCTTATTTGCAAGTATTTCTTATTTGCACTGTGACACCACCACTGCATCCCTCTGAGACCCCCTCTATCATCTCAGCTCACCTCACTAACAACACAAAACAGTATTTCTGACCTTATCATCTCCTAATCCTGACCTGTAACTCTATTCTTTGAAATGTCAATTCCAGTTTCAAAAATATTCTCTCTTCTTAACACAGGGCATAAAAGAAACCTATTCCCTAAATATTCAAAATTAAAATTTTGCATTAGAGTGGTTCATCAGTATTTCAGCAGAGTAATGGAACATCATTTTGTTACAAAACGTTTTTAAAAAAACAAACAAACAATCCTAAACTTTTTGGAATATATTCAAACAATTCACAGAACTTTATGCAAGCCTGGTATCCTACCAGTGAAAGGGTATCAAGGACTAAAAAGGATATCGAGGATTAAATCTCAAATATTTTGCCAGGCTTTTAACTGGGACAGAGGACAAAGTGTAAACCAATTACACAAGAGGGATATTTCCAAGGACTTCTTTTTTTTCTTTAAACACATAGCCAGGAAGGAAAGATGCCATTCTGTGTCCTCACTAGAATGGTATTAAAAAAAATGCTATGAGAAAACTTGTTAACAACCAACCAAACCCACAACTCCAACACTTACTGCCCGCCTCTTTCCACAAGGGTCTGACACAGGTATTTCCTTGCATTTCTGTGGGTAGGACAATTTTCTAAAGCAATTTCAAAATCCCCTATGGCTTTGTTGAGACTTCCTTTTGTTGCATATCTAGAACAACAAAAATTGCATGTGAAACAGTGATGTTTCTCTTTCACAAAGTGGAATAAACAATGAAACAAGCAGACTTACAGAGCTCCACGTGCTACCAAAGCTTCAACATTTTGTGGATCAATTTCCAAAGCCTTGTTGTACTCATTCATGGCTTCCACGTGGCGCCCAACCTTAAAATAATCCACCCCAGCCTTCACACTGGATAAAAAATATTTAGAATATATATGTACAGTTAGTTTATGCAGATTTTTCTGTTACTCACAAATTATGATTCCAAACAAGGGACAGGTAATAAAACCTGACCTTGTTATTGTGTATTTTACACTGGCATTTCAATTAGGTGACCTAATTCCACAAAAATGTATTATCTTTAATCCAAAATCTTAAGGCACTCGAGAGCATTTCTGCAGACAGTGCCACTATGTTACATTGTTTTTCATTTATGGAATTATTGTTTAAGCAATTTTCTGCACAAACTTATGAGTGACCTACCACCATTAACCTTGAACAGGCTTAATTATGTCCAAAGCTAAAAATCCCCATTAGAGCGACGGCACAAGGTGACATGGGCAGATGGTGCACACTGAAACCAGCTCATCTCACACAAATATCCTGAGGTTTTACATTTCATGTTACCTGAACATTTCTCGCACATTTTCCAAGAGATTAACTTACTAGAAAAGAACTGATGTAAATTGATTTTCAGAACAGTTCATTATAGACTTTTTTTAAAAATTAAAATTTAACTTAACGTTATAAGCAACCTTTTCTGCAATTAATCAATGTTGCAAATACACTGCACAGTGTAAAAGCAACAGCAAATATCCAGGGCTGCCGTTCCATTTAACTTTCCAAAGACAGCAAGTGCACTTGTTGCATCTACAGTTTGAGGCTTAAATGACTTTATGAGTATGAGGTCATTCAACACTCAATTATAAAACAGAAAATTGTGTACTTGGTGTTATCACAAACCTTGCCCTCAACTCTAGAATGGGTCAGGATATTATAAATATTCTAAGAACTTGTCCCTTAAACCTGACACACATTTTGGAACTGGATCTCAGGACTTTGTCACATTCCCACTTGGCAGATAGGTTTACCTTCAGTAAGATCCTGGTTACATCGCTACACATGCAGTGGAAAAACTGTTTCAATGGGTGTTTACTTTGAAGAAATAGAACCTGTAACCCTATCCAACCTAGGAACAAGCTCTGACAAGAAATATCACATACCATTTCAAGGCCCAAGATGCAGACTGCTTTTTCCTCAAGGCAGGGGCAAAATCTTCTTCACTGAAATTTTTACTTTAAGGAATAAACAAATAAAAACATCAAGCTGGCTGGCTGAGTCTACAAAGTTAAGCTTACAGTATTGAAGTGCAATTGAAATAAGCTGAAATATTATTTGTACATGCCGTACTGCTCTCCCTCAGTCAGGTCTCTTCTTTCATATTTCTGAAACCAGCTTTTCCCAAACCATTCTAGAAGTGTTGAACTGAACCAGAACAACTGCAGTAGATTTAACAAAAACTACAAAGTCCACACCTGCTTTGGGCTTAATATAAGTAGGGCTCATAACATCATTCCATTTATTTGACTCCATTTTACAAAAGGCGTCAAACCTATTACTAAAATAAACATTGTGAATAAACATCTGTCAGAAGACATTAAAACCTAAACAAGTTGCATTTCAATCCACCGAAGCTGACAAGCTACACAGTACATTCCTTAAGTATCTGATATCAAACATTGCATGTGGTTAAGGTGTGTTGCTTATTGTCTTGGGGTGACTTTATGATGTGTATCCCATGTCACTGCCCTATGCCCAGAAATTAACTTTGTGCCTTTTTATGCCTGTAAACTGAGTCTGAGAGGGGGAAGGAAAAAACTGAGCAAAACTTTTTCAAAGCAGTTTGCAGCTTGTTCAAGGTCACACAGAGATAGCAACTTTTTTTCCCCAGCTGAGGCATGGGAGGGAGGAGGCACCCGGTTTGCTGCTTTCCAGTCAGCTTTTGGCCAGTGGTTCAGCTTTCTTTTTCTCCAGAGAGAGACTGAGAGTTGAACTTTCCTTTTCCTTCCCTGGAATTTCGGATTTTCTCCCTTTTCTACTGGACTGCTTCAACATCAGAGCACATCGGGAGGACTTTCCACTGGGCACAGAGGGCCTGGCCCTGGGCCAAGTCCCAGCTCCGAGGAGACCAAAGGGAGGACTCGAACACTTTTCCCAGGTTTTTTTTCCACAGCGAGAGATTTTATTATTTAGCATTATTTTCCTTTTCCCATGTGTTTGGTAAATAAATAGTTTTATCTCCTTCACTTTCCTTCGAGGAAAATCTATCTTTTCCCGAACCTGGTGGGGGAGGGATGGTTGTGCCTTCTCTCAGAGGATATATTTCTAAATTTGGCCAAACCGGAACACTTATTCAGAGCAATAGGATTTCAAATGCAAATTTCTTACTCTAGAGGAGTTTGCTTTTAAATATTTAAGGACATGTACACTGCAGTCATGCAAGTCAAAACGTAAAAGGTTTAAGTGGTCTAGGATTCCCACTCACAAGTCTATTTCAATGGATTAGAATAATCTCCACAGAGCTACAGGAGAGGAACAATGTAAAAATCACTTACATTTGAAGACTTCTCAGCAAAGACGGTGGATTTGACTCACTTAGTCCCAGTTTTTCTGCTAAATATTCAACTAATGATGGATTAGCGAATCCTGGCGAACGATGCAAAACCTCTTCGAATGTCTCTCCTGTGTTGGCAACTTCCAGGCTTCGTCTTAAAAACAGCACCAATGTACACAAATGAGACCTCAGGCTCCATACTCTATTTCATCATGCATATGTTTAGAACAAAAATGCCTATACAGTATCTGTATTACTGCTCACAAACTGTTCTCTTCTACAGGCACATATTTTCCTGCTATTTACCTACCCTTATGTCCTTTACCCCAAATGAGCTTCTGAAACCTATGTGGGCACCCACCTCGCTATCTCCAGGACATATAAAAACATTACAAATATTACAGAGATAGCTGTGTCCCCATCTTCTAAAGGGAATTTTAAAATGTTAAGAATTCCTATTCCAGTCTCCCAAGGTTTGGGGTTTTTTTTTATTTGTTTATTAACACAGTCCAAAAGCAACAGGTATCTCACTCTGCCTTTTCCTTTCCTTAATAGTTTTGGAAAGAAGCTAAAAAGCCAACCACACCTACATATCCAGACACAAGTATGCTAAAGAGAAGAACAACAAGGAGGATGTGATCATCCAATTAAATCAGAAACCCCACTGACGAGTTTAAGGGACAGCCAGCCTGTCACAGATGCTCTTCAGACACCCTGACTGCACCCAGCAAGTGCAGCCAAGCAGCACATCCTTACTTATAATGCAGTGGAAAGTCATCAGAAGTGATCACGCCCAGTTTTGTGCTGGAAAGTTTGGGTGGAAGAGCCGAGCTGTAAAGTGACACTGCAAGCTTCTCGTGGTAACGGTCGACGTCCTTGAGCGCAGCTGCAGAAATAATAAAGGGGAGGATAAAATTACAGAAAGGGCTCAAACCCTAAACAACCAATTCCTGGTAACTTCTGCAGCTACTCACCTCGAATAAGGTCTCCAGTTTGATAGTAAGACAGAGGATCTCCATGGTTGCTTTGAGGAGGCACATCCCTCACAGGACACAGGGCCTGCAACAGAACAGAGCAGGAATATTACATGTGAAGCCAAAAGGTTGGGGTTTTCTTGCTCCCCAAGATCAAGCCAGAAAAGATTATTTTAA
The DNA here is from genome assembly GCF_000691975.1 of Corvus brachyrhynchos. Taxonomy (NCBI): domain Eukaryota; kingdom Metazoa; phylum Chordata; class Aves; order Passeriformes; family Corvidae; genus Corvus; species Corvus brachyrhynchos. The sequence continues at coordinate 3,579,862 of NW_008236696.1, read as the reverse complement.
GCTTAATACACATCAGAACTGTGATTCTTAAAATATGGCTTGGTTCAAGTAAAAATTCATGCAACCACAAACTATGAACTTTTCAACCCAATAGTGTGGGTCATAGCAAGATGTGTTCACTAGCTGAGCGAACTATCACCAGCTGCCCACATAGTCAGATTCTACTCATCATCCCAAAGCTGTTTCACCTTTACACGTTCCACTCCGTTAAGAGATGCAAGAGACAACTAATACACATCAAAAATGAAGTACTGACCAAAACTGTATCTTACAGTGATTTCCAAATCTGCAATTTCCCGTATGACACCACTTCCCAGACAAATCAACACCATGAAAAAGCCAAATTCACGGATAGAGGTAATCCTCCCAATCACGATATCGCCACGCTCGATGTCGCGGAAGAACAACTCTCTCCTCTCCTCCCTGGGCACCTCCATGAACCTCTCCAGGGGTGGCATGACAGCGTAACACTCTGCAACAAGAGCACAGCCAGTTACAAAAGGTCCAAGCGACATCCTGAGATCACAAAATATTTGACAACAAAACACGCGAAAATATTTTTTTTTTTTGTGCTAACAGGAAGACTGCACACAACCTATAAAAATCAATAGGAAAAAATTTCAGCCTGTTTTTAAAGGTACCGCTAAGTCAAGTGCTGCTCTTACACAGTGACCCCCCCACCTCACACACCCTCATTCTCCTCGATCGTGTCCTCGATCGGCCCGTTGGGTTTCCACGAGTGCGCGAACAGCAGATCCGCCTTCTTGGCGATGAAGCGCTTTATCTCGGTGTCGATGCTCGCCCTCTCTTTCCTGGGGGAAGGAGAACGCGGTGAGTCGCGCCCCGCGGCCCCTCACGGCCCGCCCGGCCGCTGCCCCGGCG
>NW_008236696.1:3558571-3578294 GCF_000691975.1 Corvus brachyrhynchos | reverse complement strand
CAGCCTGGGGAAAACGAGGCTCAGGGGGGGACCTTATCGCTCTCTGCAACTCCCTGACAGGAGAGTGCAGCCGGGTGGGGTCAGGCTCTGCTCCCAGGGAGCCAGCGACAGGACCAGAGGGAACGGCCTCGAGCTGCTCCGCGGGAGGTTTAGGTTGGACATTTGGAAGAGTTTCTTCAGAGAAAGGGTGATTAGACATTGGAATGGGCTGTCCAGGGAGGTGGTGGAGCCGCCGTTCCTGGAGGTGTTTACCGAAAGATTGGATGTGCCGCTTGGTTCCATGCTCTAACTTACAAGGTGGTGTTGGGTCACGGGTTGGACTCGATAATCTCGGAAATCTTTTCCAACCCAGTTGGTTCCGTGATTCTGTGAATAAAGGAGAATGCATGAGCCAGCAGAGCGGTGCAGGGCTGGGGCTCAGCTCCGCAGCGTTCCTAATCCCGATTTCTTGTCCCTAGGATAGGCTCCCCTCGGCACTTCCCACAGGTGACCCAGTGTGACACAGTGTGCGGGCAGAGATGTCCTGGATTTACTGAAACAGGGAACACAGGCGATTCCCTCGCGAGAAGGCGATGGGCTGAGGGCACAGCCAAGCTACTGCTACAGGCCTGGCGCCGGGCTCGGCTGCCCTGCTCTCCAGAGCTAACTTTAGATGCTAAAAACACACTTCATTCAGGAGGCTCTTCATGCTAATCACCTCTCCAGCTAATGGAGAAAGGTGCTTAAAACCAGCTGGAAATAATCCAAGCCTATTAGAAAGATCACAGTTTTTCAGCTCCCAAGAATAATTTGTCCCTGGCATCGAATTTAATAATTAATTTTAAAAGGTGGGTGGGGGAGAAAATCCCACTGCAAACAGCATAATGTCACTTCTCCCCTCAGTAACATGCTGAAGAAAAAATAGCAATCTGGCTGTCAGCAGATCAGGGACACAGACTCCTCTAGGAAGCAGCGTGACTGAGAGGGCAAGGATCATATCAAAGACTCTGGTCTCAGAAGCTCAGTTCAAAGCCAGTAGGGATATCACTGGTTTAGCAGACTTGGGGAAGACACTGGAAGGGCAAATTTATATTTCAGTTTCATTTCATGTCCCCCTGTTTTAATACAGAAGAAGATAAAGGAGGCACAACACTTACTATGTACCAAACAGCTGCCAGGATTTTGATTGAAAGTCTGCCTCATCTGTATGAGACCAGGTGTGCTCTTAGATTGCTGGTTACCATGGTGGGAAAACACTGTTAACACCAAATGGAAATTTCTAGACATTAAGACTAATTAGACATAGGTTGACATGGGAAGGTTAATGCACCTGCACGGATCCAGTGCAGACAGGAGCCTTTCCTGGGTGAATCATGTGGCAAGTGCTGTGTCCCAAGCTGTGTGGCACAACTGCGTATAGAGGCAGTTTTATTTGAGGGAATGGTATTTTGAGTAAGAGTTAATTGGCGTTGCTTAGCAAATATAAGAGCTAGCAATAAAAAAAATATTAATAAAAAAAAGTAGTTTGAAGCATGGACTCTGCTTGAGTAAGCATTTCTCCAGTCTCATGTGCAGATACACACAGACAGTGTGCAAGAAATTAGACATTATGAATAAAGACTTTCGGTGTGTTACAACTTCCTATGTTACAACTTCTGGACTTACAACACCAGCAAAAATCACCGTCAAAGCAGAAACACCTACAACAGCAGATTCTTCTTACAGACATTTTCTCCTTTGTATAGAATCAATTGCATTTTAGGAAATTCAGTAATTTATAACACATTAATACACAGAAGGTAGATTACTTGTCCCTGAACATGAGGGCTAATTTCATATTTAAAGTGATCCATTCTTAAACTGGGCCCAACACATTCTGAAATTATCTTAAGCAAACTAAGTTACCCCAAAGAATTCCATCTTCAGAAACAGCTTTACTTGAGCAGAGTATGTAAGCATGAACTTGTAATTTTTGTTCCTATTTTTCAGGTTATAGTAATGAACTGAGAAACAATGTAAGAGACTGTGACATATTGTACATTGTTCCACCTCACCCAGGGCACAAACAAGCTTTTGCATGCTTTTCTCTCCCAGGTTACTTCCTGGATATTCAATGTGACTTTAAAAATACCTCCGTGTCTTTTCAGTGGTGGGAGTTTTCTGCTTTTCTTTTCATTCTTTGCTTGCTTTATTTCAGTTACCCAATAGGAAATGCTTTTGATAAAATGGTAAAGCAGCTGCCACAGTTCAGGCAGGAATAATGATAAATGGAAGAATATGGAATAAATCCAGGGCTATATATACTGCTCAGGAGATGCCAGGTCTGAGGAGGGGGCATGCTCCATACGCTGTTAATCCTCTGTTCCGTTGATTTAGGAACTGTCTGGATGAGTAGTGCTGATCCCATCTGCTTAAGTAAAAGAAGAGGGTGGGCAGGAGTGTCCTGATTCTGCAGGAGAAAGCGATACAAGTCAACATCTCACCCTGCTGGAGGAGAAACACTCCAGATACTTTGAAACCAGACTTGTCTGAGCACGCTCGATGTAGATCTTCTGACAGTTCAGTGCATCCCAAAACTCCTAAAATTTTGTGCAGCTCACAAAATCCATCATTCAGCCTTTAACTCCCACAATAAAAAGATGATGAATTTACACCATGTCGGCTTTGAACCCAGAGTCAAACTCGCAGTGCTATTGCCCCTGAACAACCCAAACACTGATAGGCATGGTAGAATTTCAAAGCGGGTAAGTGAAATACTAAGCAGATTTTCATTCAAATCCAGTGAGCACAGCTTGAATGCAACAAGGTCAAGCTGCTCCTCAAATGTTTCCAAGTGTCCAATATCGCTGGTGAAGCTTACAAGAAAATCTCATGCAGGAAAGGATTTTGTGCTCAGAGCCACATTTTATCACTGATAAAAAGATTAGATTCTTCAAGATCATATATGTCAGATTATTATTCTCTGTAAATTTTGGGCACATCTGAAGAAAAATTTTAGCCTGTTGCAAACTGGAGCGAAATATTCAACTAAATATGTCCTTTCGGCTAAGAATGAGGAAGCTCATAGTAGTAATGAGAATGAATATGAAGAGTTGTACTTCCAGCTGTGTTAGATTTATGGAAAATTCTGCCAAAAGCAGTCCTGCTGCCTAGACTTGCTAATTTATGAAGCAGCAAAGAGACTGTCCAATATCCAAGATATTATTTTAGCTCAAGACTGATGAAGTGACCTTCAGCACAGAATAACTGCTAGCCAGTTAATAGCCCTACTGTGAGGAAAACACAATGTCTGCAGGTATAATCACCAAATATGATGGAGGAAGTGTGAAGACAACCCCAAACTCAGAGTGATGGAGCAACCCAAACCATGCCCATTCAAACATTTCCCTTTGTAACAAGTGCATTGTTCAGTCCAGCTTTGGCACAGTCTGTAAGAGAGTACGGTTTCAGTGATGTAGACTTATCTGGAGTGTGCTCAGCACCTGTTTTTGGTGTCAAGGACCTTCTCAGATTTCTAGAAACACATAGACAAAGAATAGTCGGTTGCATGTTATAAATATGCGAAGACAGACTGCAGGAACCGCCTGGGCTGTGAATCGACACTTAGACACTGCTGGAGTACAATGAAAATAATGGTGAAGAAATGTCAATGGAGACCCCCCTCTGAGTCCTGTGGATTTCTGTCAGGCTGCAGGCAGTGGCACTGCTGAGCCTTTGTATGCTGTGAGTTCAGCTTGTGCACCCAGTGCAGCGTTTTGTGCCTGCAGAGTAGTGAAAAGTGCATAAAGGTTTCAGGTGAAACTGAAAAGGTTACTGGAGAGAACATTGCCCTTGACATTTTTTTACCCTAAATCTGAAAACCAGGTTGTGGTGAATGAAAGTTTGCTTATTTGGCAGGAGCCCCAGTCAGGCAACTTAGCAGCAATCATGACACAGACAATATGTACACACCCACCTGTACAGCTTGCAATACATCCAGAAATCCTGCCTGCAGAGCAAATTCCTGTGATACATGAGGGCTCAGCAGCAGCCATGCTGAGCAGACAGGGTTTTGTGAGGTTTTCATGGATTTTCCAGCTTCTAACACTCCACAGACTGGCAGTTATCTCCCTCTTTACAGCAAGGGAGAGTCATCCTGGACTTCAAGTTTTAGAGTGATTGCACCTTAAAGCAGCATCAAAACTTTACAGTCAGCAGAGTAGATCACATCCTTAGAGCCCAAAATTACACTTCCACGGTGTAGCAAAATACAATGTGAATATTTGGCCTCAAGGCTTCATGTACTAGAAGGACATCTTTAGGCATGCAACTTCTCTTTGTTATTAAGTCTCTTGTTTGTAATAGAGGAGTATTCACGTTTTCATTATAAAATTATTTTTCCAGCAATTTGCATCTTTATAACTGTCATAGAACATGTATGAACTTTCAAAAGTTGTTCAAAGAAGTCTCTAAAAATATTTTGAATATCTAAACCAGTTGGAGATCTTCTATTTCTGGTAAAACAACCCACTTACTTATGTATCTCGTGGTCAGTTTCTCTAACATTCTATTTGTGCAACATGTGCAATAAATACTGCCTAAAGAGCAATGTACAAAAATCAGAAATTGTTTTCTCAATTGCTTGCAATGAACCAGGCATGTAACCATTGTCACAAACTAATTAGCAGCCTCTTTATTTCTTTTAAATTTGTCACTATTTAAACTACACTAAAACTAAAATCTTGAAACTGTTTTAATTAACTTATGAAGAGCTAAACAGTTGGCAATACAAATTCACACTACAGATTAATGATCTTTGCTTTTGCTCCCATTTAATGCATGAGCATGCCTTGAAAACAAATAAAATGTACCAAAATTATTTTTGTCTTTAGCAGGTGAAACTCTCATTAAAAATGATAAGCTGAATTGGTGTGATATGATTTCCAATTAATTTTTATCTCAATAAGAATTGTTTGGAAATACAGTGATTAAGAAATACTTTTAGAAACAGAAAGAGAATTTAATTACAGAATTATCTGGTTGATATAATTCCAGTAAGTAACAGCCATAAGTAGATATTCATTAGTCTCTCAACAGATCAGGTTTGTTTTTCCTACCAACCAAAAGCAGAGGCCAGATGGAACAGTGAAATGCCAAACTGATGTATGTATATGATATTTATTTGTTTAAATATTTGGTGAATTCCTCACAGTGTTAAATCCAGAAAGCTGGAATGACTTGTAAGTAAATTAATGAGCCATGAAAAAAAAAAATTATATCTGCTCTGAACTTAATAATTATCTTTAGGTTTGTAATTTATTGATAGATGTTTCCATTTTCTGTCATAAAACTTTTAAAATCTGTAAGTAAAACCTGTTGCCTGGTGTTCCAGTCTGCCTTTTGGCTCAGTGAAGAAATTACAAAGGCTGAGACAAAAACAGCTGTTACTGGTTTTAATGGGCAGTTTTGTGCCTCTGAGAGATTTCGGATGGAGACTTTGTGGATTCCCACTGACTTCAGCAGGTTTCAGGTCAAGCATGGAAGGCAGGAATTGGTTAATTAAACTTTCTTTGCTTGCCCTGCTGTCTATAATTATGATTTAATCCAAACACATCAATACATTCAAGTGTCAAAGTCCAGACATGGTTTGACTGGGGCTTCTGGAATATAAGAAATATGCAGCTGTTGATTTCCTCTTGATTCTTGTCTTATTAAGGCAGTTGAACAAAATACATAATCACAGGGAATAGAGGTTCTGAAACAGATTAAAATCTAAAGCAGAAACAGGAGGAGGGAGCCTGAAATGTGAAAAAAAACCCAACTTCTGTGAAATAAAGATATTTATATGTGCAGGTAAAGGCCATGACTTAGAGCAGAAGGGACCCCTGCCGAAAGTACAGCAACTGCTCTTTTACAAAAATACCCAAATCAAACCAAAAACCCCAACCTCCAATACTGTGTCCCAAATCAAGCACAGAGACAACCTGAAATGCAAGGCATGCATTCCATGCATCTCTCTTTTGTAGCACATTTTATGACACTGATACCAAATTCTGTTTTTTAAGATATTGGCAGCTAAAGTCAAAGAATGTACCTAAGAAGGTGTCAAAACCCCATAACTTAGGCATCTGAATACCTTTGTGATTCTGGCCTAAGAATGGATGATAATTAGTATACCACAAATTAAGTTCTTACATATGCAAATGAAATTTTTTGCTATCACAACTAATTACAGCTGTAGCTCTGTGCTGAGTTGATTGGGAGTGAGAAATAAACATACAAATCTAAACCACTGGTGTTTAATACTCCCCTCTTGTAATTGTGATGTTCTGATCCTCCTACAACTGGCAAATATATACATGAGAGACTGTGTGTATGAGCGTAGGAGAACAGTAAGTGGGAGAAAGAAATCCAGATTTTTCCATCTGTACAAAATGTCAGCGTACTGCCTATAAAAAGGCATCAACAAAATCCTTATAGGCACAATTCAGGCTACTTGAGTTCTAATCTGTATCTTCACTGACAGAGAGGGTTAATCAAAGCTCCAATACAGTGTTTCCTTAGTTGAGAAGCTGGAAGGAAATTATGTAGCACTTTCAGAAATGCTGTAAGGCCTGTGTAGTGCCAGATACTGTATGTGCAATTGAAAGTTTAAATAGAAGGTTAATAGCCCAGGAAAAGGTTGGTCCTGAAAAGTAACAGTCAAGCTGATGTGGTTGAACTGCCTGGTTTCCCCCCTGCTGCCAGAATGTGCCTTTGAGAAATTTTAGTGGCAGCCAGGAAAACAGATTATTGTCAGGTCCTCCAATGCAGCCTGCTATTTTTTTTGTCTTTCACATCTCTAACCTGGTTTCTAATCTCATCATGCAAATTTAGCGCTTCACTTCTTTAAAGCTGGAAAAGCCCGCCTTGTGTTAGGAGTGATCACAAAGTACATCTGAAAAATATGAAGTACAGTTTTTCTTCAAAATTGATAAATTTAAATAATGTTCAGCATCCAAAGAGAGTTCTGGCTCCTGCAATCCAGAAGAGGTTTGGAAATGTCAAACGGGAGAAGTGGTTTTCCCCAGACTGTTAAGTGCCTTCTTGTATGGATAATTTACAGGGTCAGGTGGTGAGAAGCTATAGAGAGTCTTTGACAAATCAGTTGTGGCAAAGTGCTCTACCAGCAGCACATAAAGGGAGGAGACATGACAGGGAAAGGATAGGGGAAAGTAGATTAGAATACACAATATTTCCAGTAAGACCAAATGAAGGTATCAAAATATACGAAGGGCTACTGTGGAACTCTAAGATATAATGGCAGGCTCTGAGCAATAGTTCCTGCTGGTTTCTAAAATGGCCCATAAACCTCTGTATTCAACTTCAGAAATTGCACCTCACACAGCTGGGAGATGAAACTGTCATTTTGGTCTCTAATAGCAGTGTTAGCTATTAGAGATCGCAGCAGCCTGGATATACAAATCCTTTTTTTACCCCCAAAGAAAACATATTATTGCTTTGATCACAGAGAAGAAAAATATATTGTAAAGTAAGATAAGAGTACAAGAGCTGCTTAGCTTCGCTGATACCAGAATGGAAATGCAGACACTTTTTTTTTTTTGTAATTGGAAATAGTGCAGACACTGTTTTGTAACAAGAAAAAAGGAAAATCATTATTAGCAAAAATCTGTAGATTCTTTAGGCGGAAAAATATACAGCATAAATTGTTTACATTTTCGGTAGGGAGCGTCCCTCGGTGCATCAAGCTGTCACACAGCTTAGCAGCATGAGACATCTTAGTGATTAAATGCTGGCTCCCTGGAAAAACCCAAAAAACAAAACAAATGAATTTTTCAGTGGAGAAAGCCACTGTTCTCTTGTACAGTGGCTCTCACAGCTGAAAAGAGGCAGCAGCAGGGTGGTAGAAATCAAAGTCTCTCAGCAGGTGAACTGTAGTTTGAATGTACCACTTTGCAGGGTATCTTTATCTGCCTTTGGTCTCACTCCTCTGTTGGGGTAAAATACACTATTACTTACAAGTTTGATTTCAGCTGTTGGCTATGCAACATGATGGAGCTTGGAAAGCAATTATTACAGCCCTTCACTTATTTTACTTGGAAGACCCAAACCAAGCAGAGTTAACCCAGTTACTCAGATGCATGAAATCAGAACAGTGACAAAGCAAGAGTAGCAAAGGCCACCTGCGTGTGGAAGAGAAGGTGAGCCAGATGGTGGGCAAAACAGGAGTGCCGGGGTCAGGGCTGGGGACAATGATCAGGGTCAGACACAGCCCAGTGGTTGCCCAGTGGCCCCTCAGTGATGACACAGCTCCAGCTGAACAGCCAGCCCATGGGTTTGGGTCTAGGATCAAGCTGGAGGCCAGAGCTCAGTGGAGACACAACTGCAACAGGGCTGAAGAATAATGTGGGGAAAGTTATAATAAACCCTCAACTTAACAGGGTAAGCAGGGGCAGGCCCTCACTTCTAGTTTTCTTCATAGCAGTTCTTTGCAGTGAAGAAGCTGATCTTGAGCTCAGCCCACTAAACCCCTTAACTCATCCAACTAAACTCCATAAGGACATGTACTCAAGGCCCTGGCATAAACTCAGGCTTAGCTCTTTGGCCAGAGCAAAAGCACTTGTAGCAGATGGTACAGGTCCATTTCGTCATGCAGGTGCTTGTATGTGACTCATCAGGAGTCTGAAAAGCAGAATTATCTGTATTTCTTGCAAATTTCACACTCTGTTATGCCCCAGCTGTTCACTGTCCCACCCATACGTTACCACATGAAAAGTCAGCTTAGGCTTACTTCAACTGGTATAAAATCAGTATTTTTTTATGGGTGACTTAGTAATGTTTACCCACTTCTGTTTTCTTTATGCTGTTTGCAGTTCCAAATGGGTCCCATTCAGCAGCTGATCATGAAAAATACTCTCCTTAGGTCAAAGAAAGCAATGAGCAGTCCAGCACTGTCACATGGGGCTGATGAAATGCATGAGTTGACACTTGACAGGACAGCGATTATCCCAGAGTTTAATAACATGTTAATCATCTTAAGAGTCATTATTTGCTCCCAGGCACATACTGTACTCCCACAGTGACATTAAAAAAATCCCCAAAAAACAAACCAGAGGATATTTTTACAGGGCAAAACACACTGGAAAACTAAGAAGATGCTGTCTATGAAAACAGTCTCTTCAACTGTCTAGAACACAAAAACACCAGAACAGTGATTCTCTTTTGCACTGCTCTGTGCTGCTCACCCCAAATGATTTTGGATATAATTGCATAGACTTTTATTTACTACATTTAATAATAATGTGAATGTGAACATGCAGTGTAGTCTTGGCATATGAACACAAACAGCAAACACTTCCTCCCACACCTTATGTTTCTTATTAGGTTGCAAAGGTTCCTGTGGGAAATCTGTGTTTGATTCATCTTTAGGTGACACACCTAACTGTGTCTTCCGACAGAGTTGTCAGTGCCAGGTGCAGCAGTGGCTTTAATACTTTTTATCTGCTTTATCTGTGATTTGAGGTCACAACTACTTTCACATATGATACCAAACAATCTGGAGGCTTTTAATTTTATCTGAACCTGCCTGAACTAGAGGTGGGATATGATACCACGGGAGGTTGCAACGGACAGTAAATGTTTGATTTGGGCATTTTCAGTCTAAGAATATTCCTTAAAAGAGTGTTCAAGTTAGACAGACCCATCTAGCCCACAGAGAGACTGCTCCTTCCCAAGGAACTCACTGATCCTATTTGGTGAAGATGGTCCCACTGGCACAGTATGGCAAAAGAGGAATGAGACAGTGACAGTCAGAAGCTTTGTCTGAAGCCCAGGCAAAGACAGTGAGACACTTAGTGCTCCCATGAAGAAAATCCCTGAGGACCAGAACAGAAAGTCATTGAGTTATCAAAAAGTCAATCCAGAAGGAAAGCCACAATCTGCAAACTCACCAACAGGAAAGACAGACATTATTTTTCAAATCTCATTTCACTTTGGAGTTATTATAGATAGGGAAGTTAACTACTATAGATCCTATTCTAATACAAATGACTTATGAATTTCAAAGCCTTTGGGGGATACTCCCTCAGCGTAGATCTATACAGACTCATCTGGGAGATAGGACTGGTCCCAGGCCCTGTCATGGGTCTGAACTGCATTTGTTTGGAGTTTATTTGGAGTTTATTTTCCCCCAGCCAAGCATTAACAGCCAGCCCAGTCCTTGCTGCTGCCTCATAAGGCACTTACACAACGCAGATTAATGGGAATTGGTGAGAAGGTCATGTCCTGATACTAATGGAAATGAATATCTTTATTCAAGACTTTGTCCAAGTCTTCAAGCAATGAGGTTCAAATAGTTCCCTGGGAGATTTTTACAAGTTCATTTCTGTATCAGGGTTTTTATCATAGTATTCAGCTTAAATTTTAATTTCTTCCTTCTTTCTGCCTTAGAACATTCTAAAGAATTCCTCTCCTTTCTTGCTGCTTTCCCATTTGTAGACTGCTGGCAAGTTCTTTGCTTTCAACCACTTAACCTTCTTTTCACCAGCCTATAAATATTGATCCATTCCAACCTTTCTTTCTGTCTATACAAAAATCCCTCTGTAGTTATTTCTGCCCTACGCTGAATGTTTGTTGCAATGAGCTACCTAGAAACCCATGTATTCTTCTGCCAGTTATATGGAGATGAACAATGCCTCCTTATTCATGCTGCATGAGCACAGGCATTCCAACAATTTCTCAGTCCTTCATGTTACTCCTTCCCAGATTTGTCCATCACAGTGAGTATGTACAACATGAACTCTTTTCCTTGAGATTAACTGGCATTTTATCTGGTTGAATTCAATTTTTTTTGCATTTCATCAAGATTCTGAGACCTCCAAGGAGCAGACTATTTGCTTCCCAGTTTCTTTCTGTACTTTTTCCGTAACTCATCCAGAGTGCATCCAAAGCACATGCGGGAGGTTTCATTAACATGGGATTTATGTCTTTGTTCTTAGTGACTGTATTTTCCCAGGAGCTACAAGTGATCTCTGCTGTACAATTAATCACCTTATTCTAACCCAGCATTCGTCCATTTACCAAACTGCATCTTGATGTTACTCTTGACTCACCATTAGCTTCAGGAAACAAACAACTGTTTGGCTACATTAAAAGGTATCATAGCAGTTGGATCTTATTTCAGGAATGGAAACATCTGCAATTTTGGTGTATATATGAGCAGATATATTTATGAAAATGAGTATGATTCACTGCACAGATGAAAATTTTATATTTCACAGTCATCATTTCATAGTTCATATTTCAATCAGATTTTAGTAATGGAGTATTGCTTGCAGCAATAGGTCTGGCAAGCTTGCAGCTGTAGTCATTGCTATAATACATTGTGAAGCCATAGTATAAATTGCCCTGGATGATGACCTGAAATCAAGAATTTAAAATTCAAAATGGGAATTAAAAATAGAGGAAAATATTTTAGAGGGAATTTTTTTTTGAGCTCAGTTCAACTTAAAATGCAAATTCCTAATAATGAAATCTGTCTCAGTAGTCATAAACTACTTGTACTTAATATCTACATACAAAAAGAAGCCTGAAAATCTGTTTGAGGGATTATTCTTAGATGAGTTGTCTGTTGAGAAGAAATTTTCCTTCTGTATTCCCACCAGAGCAAATGAGATGCCACTGAGCTTTGGAAACGGTGCCCATAGCCACCTGCATCTATGTGGCCTTAGTCTAGTCCATCCTTGGATTTAGACAAAAAAAGGATCCATGTAGCAAAATCTCACTGTTTAGGTCTTACAGCACCTGCTAAAAACATCTGATTATTGCTATTTAGCTAGAATCTTCTCTCTTCATTCTTGTGTGTTTCCTCAAACTCGTCCTCACAAAAGGTCACGGAATAGAAGAAAGTCCTCTCTTTTTGTGAACCTGGTATAATCCTATCGATTTACCTTGTGTTCAACCCAGTTAATTTCAATTTACCCTTTTGTGATTTGTTTCCCTCAAAGGTAATAAACCTATGCTAACCATTTTACTCCCAGCTATTATTTGTTTTGTCAAACACCAGGGGAGAAAAAGGAATGGTGATCTCCTGTGCTGTGCCTCAAGGCAATGCAGCACAGAAATCCCAGCCCACAGCTTACACAGAGCTGGGGCAATGCAGCTGCTCCTGGGATGTGACCACACTGTGTGACACCTGTGGTTGGTTCCTGTCACCCAGTTCCCTGGGAACTCCTGCCCTATGGCTCCATATGGGCTGTAGTATAATTTAGGATCCTCCCATCAATACACAGTCTGATCTATGATATATCTTTCAGTTTTGATATGGCTTTTACACAGAAATCCTGCAGGCAGCTCTCCCTGGCAGCTGGTGCTCTGTGAGGAGAACCCATCACTGTGACCAGCATTGGACACTCAGTGCACACTGCACCGAGACGGACGGATCTGGCACTGGTGAGGTGCCAAATCTGAGGTAATGAAGAACACCAGCTTCCCAAGCAGACTCATTAGTTCAGGAACATTGTGTTAGAGAAGTTTCACTGCTCTCCATTTCTTAGTGTGGCTTAGATGTGCCCCTCGTGACACCTGAGCATGAGAAGTTCCTTCCCGGCTGGGACTCTCTTCTGTGGCCGATGTAACAACAGAACCTGTGGACTTCACCACACACAAGACATAAGAAATCAGGAGAGATTAGGATATATGATAATGTAATCTGTAAGCCCCTGGATCAAGGATATGTTGAAGTGATGTTGAACAGGGATGCATTGTTAAGGAATGGCCTCTGCATTCTCTTGTCATCTTTCTCTGGATGTATTTTGAAGTGTTCTCCTCAAAACATGCTGAAATCCCCATGGATTCCAAAAGCTACATAACTGTCCACAACTCTTCTGATAATACTGATGTAGGAAGGTCAGAATGTGATGACAGCAAACAATACTGAAGTCATAGCACTTGGGGCAGCAGTGAATTTAGCCCAAATGCATTATCTCACTATTATATTTATTTATATCTCACTATTATATTTTATACTGAAACTGTACCCATGACTAATGAGGTATAATTTGGTGTTCCTTTGTGTATAAACTGAATGTTCTCTCTAAAACCCAGTTGCAGTGGCTACCTGTATCAGTGATAACTTTTTCAGCCAGCAGCCATTTCAGGTCATTGCTGAGTTTGAGGCCTGTGGCTTAGAGCAAAAGAATCATTTGAGAAAAGCTAATCTCAGGAGTCTGGTATTAGGTGGCAAAGTAGGGCTGAAATGTATCACACTGTGGCCTCCACATTACCCCTATTTCAGATCAGGCAAACACTTTTCCAAGGAAAAAACATAACTAGATCCAGTACCCGTATCATTTCACTTAGATCTGTAGCAAACAGCCCAATATATGATTGTTGACCAACTCAAAAATAGCTTCAGCTACAAGTAATAAGAAACAGGTTAGAGCAGGGCATAGAGCCTGGAGATTTTACCAGGCAGCAGATCAAACAGCTGAACTCTTGACAGACTCTGCTGCTTCCCTTTGCCTGCTGTTTCCTGGAACAGCAAATTCAGGAGCCATTTGTGAGTTGCTGGCCAGTTCACCCTCACAAATCATTAATGTCACATCTGAACTTTCAAATGTCACAATGGAAACAGCAAAAAAAAAAAAATTCCAACTCAGAAGTTTCCTGTATCTCAAAGGATTGTTTCCTTGTACTTTCTGGACTTGTTTTTGTAATGTGTGTTTCAGGTAGTTGACAGTTTGACATAAGTTTGGGTGGAAAAATGTATATGGAAAAGCTCTTAAAATGTTCTCTTACAGTTATTCCACTGAATAAATATTTTTATTGTGGCCAAGCATCAAATGCAAAGTGGCATTTCCTGAGTTCTTGCTGAGGGCTTTCAAATTTTCTTTTCTTGAGGAATTTAGTGTGATTCCCACAGTTCCCCAGGGAACTAATGCATTTTACTCTGGCAAGAACCACAAGGATGTAAAGCTCTATAGGCTCGTATTTTATAAACCATTTTACTCATTGATTTTGTGCCTTAAGGAATCCAGAGTTCAGAATAGCCTTTTGTGTGCCACAACAATGAGGCGACCAGCCAGTGACATTTATAAATCTGCTGTTAATTGCTTGTATGCCTGGGCTCTAATGCTTAAGTGCTTTGAGTCACGTATCTAATGAGGTCGAAACTAAAACTTGCCAGAGATGAGGCAGTGGGGAAATCACCACAGAGGGATGAAGAGCCAAAGTCTCCTGGCTGCCGGCTCTCCAGGTCCTTGCTGATTGATCAGTGCAGCCTGAGGCTGGGGAGGGTTACCTGGGACACCACTGCTGCTGTTCCTGCTCCCTCTCGTGTCACCAGGGCACTGTTTATTTCTGGAACATCTTGTTAATGCCAGTCCCCAGCTGTGAAGAGCAAAGATGCCAACAACAAGAGCTCACCTCTGTTGCTCATGAGCAAACTCTTAACAGGAGTCCAGCTCTTCGGATCTAATGATAGGCACAATCTCCCTCTCGGCTGACTGTGAAGAGGAACGGAGCAAATCTCACCTGACTCAGAGCTAGAATTTGACTGAGATTATTGTCTGCTGGAGACACACAATATATATTTTTTCTTTAGGTACTTAAATATCTGGCTTTTTGATAGCCTGCATCTTTAAAAATATTAAAAATATCATCAGTGCTCTGAAATTATTAAAACAGGCTCCTAAGAATACTGTTAGATGCCCAAAGGCCAGCCTGTTGCACAGAGAAGTAAAACAAATTTACAGCCTAGGGGAGCCTAGAGCTCTGAACTTTTCAGGAAGACTTTCTATATAGGAAATCCCCAAAGAAATGTATAAATTCATACAAAAAATAATTACAAAACAAAAATGTGAACCTCGTATGTCCACAAACTGCCCTGTTTCTTTTAAGTCTCTTATCACTTTGAAATAAAACCAAACTGTTTTAATTAACAAGGTGGAGGTATTATAGAAAAATTAAAATATTACTTAGAAAAATAGTACTGTCTTTGTACAGCACCTGCAATCATTAGATCTCAAAGTAACATACAGAAGTATGATGATCCTCAATATCTAGATGAGGAAATTGAGGTACACAGAAGTGAAATCACCTGCCTTAAACCCTACAGTGGGTCAGAAATCTCAGTGGAAAGAGCAGCATCTGTTTGCAACACCTTGATGTGTTGAAGAATTCAAAAGAGAATTACTGATGTTCAGGTCAGTTCATAACCTGAAAATTAAATTCAGGTTCCGCAAGAACCCAGATATTCAAAATGAGCATCTGGGATTGCCACGGAAATTTATCCTCCTGACCTAGGTAGAAAACCTAATGTGCCAGGTATGTTATATAAAACTAGTAAATATTAGTGTTTGTCTTGCAGAGATAAAGTTATAGTCCATTTAGTCATCAAAAATTCTTTCTTACATCTTCAGAGTTTCACAGTTTTGGCTCCCTTGCTATTAACTACACATCTGCTTCTTAAAGTTTTCAAGTAACAGCTGCCTCATAGATCAAAGCCAGTCAAAACAACAGGGGGTGCTGGGAAAGAGCTGTATTCTTTTTAGTGGTTTCCTGTGGTTTTGATCAAAGTACACAGAGACTCCCACTAAGCAGAAACTGAATGTAGTGGAATGCAGCTCTTTTCAGCTGAAAAATAGAAAAATAATCTCCTCTAGTTTGTTGGATGCATAAGTCTTTGTTTATCCTCTTTCTGTCTCTCATCTCCATTTTTTCCTACAAATTGTTCATTCTGTGTGAGCAAACCGAATGGGCTCAGGGGTGTCCATAAACCAGTGAGAGTCACAACTGCTTCCACTTTACCTTCTCCATTATGCTCTCAATTGCCAGACTCTGAGGCTGTAAGAGCACAAGGAAGAGCTGCATCAGAGGTCCTCAGCAAAGGCTGGAGAGGGATTATTAATGCAGATGGCACCAGGCTTTGCTTTTGTAGCAGAAGTGTTACCTCTGTGTATAAACCCACGTTTCAAGGGCAGAATACAATGCTTAGACACATCTCGTATTGCTTAGCAAAAGGTGCAGAAGGCCACTGTCATATATGTTTGAGATGGAAAAAAACCATCCTGTACGTGACTGCTCAGATTCACCTGAACAGAAAATTGGCAGCCAAGCAGATAAAATAGATTTTTTTACAGCTGCTTTATTTTCTAGTGCCAAGTGTTCTCAAATAGATCATCGGAAGCAAGAGAATCTATAGGTTTCTTTAAAATTTTGGAGCACAAAGGATGATTATATGAGAAAGCAGCATTCATATAAGATAAACCAGATTCCCTACCAGTGTAATTACAGCAAAGCAAAAGATATAATACCCTATTATTTATTGAGAAGAGTAGCTTGTTGTCAACTAGATTAAAATACTTCTAACAATTTCACATAAAATGAAACAAAATAAACCACTCAAAATGAACTAAAAGAAGCCTGAGTTTTTCTGCAATGGTTTAGCCATCTTAGATTAAACTCATATATTAAATTATACCACTGCTGTTCTGTGATAAAAATAGGGCCATGAATGATATGTTCATTAAAACTATGTGAAAATGAAAGGAATACTAATGAAATGAAACAAGAGGGCAAGGGCCAAGTATATGCATCAATCAGGCTTCATAAAACCCATAGTCTGTTCCTGAAGTTAAATAAAACACGCATTTGTCAACGTCTCTGAATTTCTGGAAAGACTAAAAGTCTGCAGACTTGATTGTTAGCAAAACAGAAGCTCAATTTTGTGGTATTAGACCAAAGAAATAATTCTTGCAGAAAATAATATTTTATTCTTTTTAAACAAACAAAAATTTGTAGTGGAAATATAAATTTCAACATTTCCTGTGAAGGTAAATCTTATTATTACTAAAATGGGAGAAAATTCCCTTCAACTTTTCAGTAACTGAGAAGCAGCTTTTCTGTCCATCTGTATGAAACTCTCCAGGCCAGCAGCTCTGTAGTGTCAGGCCAATTCTGTTTGTTCCCAAGAATACAGAACTCCTTGGAGCACATGGGACAGGGTGGGGAACCATGTGGATGTGCCCACATGGCACAGGACAGCGTGGTGATGATGTGAGATGGGGGATGTGAGTACCTAAACAGTTTTTTTAATGGTGGCCTGGAAAAGGGAGGCAAGAGTAATTCTGTATTCTGGCATGCAGAATGGATCTTTGATCAGTGCCTGAAATTCAGGGAAGTAACACAGCTGGGCAAAGGGTGAGCTCTGGCCTAGACAGTGCAGGATGTGGCAGAATTCCCTGCCTTGTCTGATTTCTGGGGAGGACAGTGCCATAGAACACAGTCCAGGCAAATGTTTTGATGTTGACATTATCAGCGTTTTCCAAAGGAAAAAAATCCTCCTGAAAATTTCCAATGAGTTTCTATTACGTGCTGATATTGAAATGCCAGTACAGCTAAACTGCATTTTTCTTATTTCATTTTATCTATGCCCCTAAATTCTCCCTTTTTCGTTTGGGATCTCCTCCTCTTGTCCTGAACTCAGCTGTGACAGTCATTATACAACACTGCAGTGCTCTTTTGCCCTCTTAAAGGCTTTTTCTAAGTGGTAGATTATTACTCATTTATAGTTAGATTGCTACTCACTTAGAAATGGCCTAATTCTGCTTTTGCACTCCCCTTAATTGTGAGACATTGCACTGAAAATATTTAAGTGGTGAACAAATAGGGAGACAGAGAAGGTCAAGCCCAAACTGATGAGGTTCTCTAGAATTAAAAAAGGAGTTATATAAATAGACAATTATATTTTCTCATTAACAAGAAAGTTTTTTCATTTTCGTTCTGGGCCCTTGAATCTGCTGTACAAGTCAATGTGGACTTTTGCTTTCCCTGCCTAACTCTGGTTACTCTCAAAAACTTTTAATAGAGAGTTTAGCTTGCAATTTCCTTGTGCTGTCAGATGGAGAGCTCCGTGATTATGTTAGTGGGCAAGAGATGAAAACATCCCTTATGCTGAGAGCTGTCTGAAGACGAGCATTTCAGCCTTAATGCTAAGTGGCCAAATTTTGCATGCGGATTCCTCATCATAAATCAAAGGAAACATTATCACAATCATGAGAATTAGAAAGGTAGAATCCTAATAAATGAGAGGAAAACAAAACCTCAAGGGGTTTTAAGAATGTGGATTAGTTTAGGTAATTTTGAGCAACTATTCTCAAGAAAGCGCTTGGGGACAGTAAAGTTTAATTAGGCTGCAGCTCATCCTCACTGTAGGTGGTTTTGTTTCTGCCACGAAGCTCTTTCTTCCTCTCAGGTATAGAGTGAGTCCCAACAAACCCCTGGAACTGCTTCTGCTTGGTAAGGAAGGAAGGGAGAGCTGACTGGCCCCATCTACTAAAAGAGGTGTCAGTGGAATCAGCCGTGTTGATTTTGAATTACCAAGAGCTAAATCTCACTGCAAGAGGCTGGGCTGGGTGGGAAGAAGTCCTGGAGTGTGTGAGTTGGGTTGGAAACACACCTTGTCTGCTGCCAGAGGCTCTGGCAGCATGAGAGGAGCTGGACTGGCACTGCTCCTTCCATTCCATCATTATTCCTGCCTGGGCATCCCCCCCAAGTGTTTTGTGCTCTACCAGGATAGACTAAACTCTTCACCTTTTCCTACTCGGGCCTTTACTAAAATGCCATGTTTATCTGCTGGAACATTTACAGCTCTGATCCATTTGAAGTCAACACAACTACAGGAAGAAGTAGTTCAGCACTTCAGCAAGTGCACAAAGCTTAGGTTGCTGGGCAAGTTTTTTCCCATTATTTTTAATTTATTTCAATTAAATTTTAATCAGGCAGAAAAAAATGGGAGTCTAAAAGCAGTTGGAATTAATTATATTTTGTTTTCTCTATATTCATCCACAATTTTTCTTAATGTGGTGTCCTTGACATGTTGCGTTTGTGACAACAACGTGGTGGAATGGCTCAATTTTATACATAATTTATTGGAAAATTTTCGACTCTACATTCCTTGAGTAATTTTCATGTATAATTGAGCTTAAATTGCCTTTGGGTTATTTTGAACTAGGAAAAATTACAGTGGATCAAGTCACATTAATATGTGCTTATCATCTAATAAGAAGCCATTTCTAGGCCCTTACCGATTTTTAAAATATCCTTGAATCTCATTAAAATTAAATCAAATTGCTGTGATTTTAAAATCTAAACTTGGAGTTTGAATATATGAAAATAGGGATTTTTAAACTTCCTGAGTATTTCCTTACTTCCCATGGAATTATGAAGTTCTCTCAAAAATATTTCTGACTGTATTATCAGGTTTTAAACTTTTGATCCTAGTTGTAAAGAAACATCAGAAAACCATTGACCTTCTGGCAAAACAGACAAAATAAATTGCAGGCCAAGCTGTAACCCTAATGCTCTTAGACACCCTGAAGCTCTTGTGAGGAGCCATTTAGATCCTAGAGCACATCACACTGGGTACATTCAGGTATCAGCTTCCTTTGTACCCTCACAGGGGCAGCTGGTCTTGTACAAAATGGGACAAAGAGCAGGAAAATGGATGCATAGAGGCTGCTAATTTGGGAAGATGTGAATTTTCCCTTCCTTATCACACAAACTCTCACAGTAGTCGCTGAAGTGTGCAAAAATAGGAGCTTGCAGCCCTAACTATAGCCTTGTGAAACAACGAGGAACTCGTAGCATCTCTCCATCTCTGCTACTAGGGAGACTTGTGGTTTGGGAAGCAGATGGATGAAATGGTGCAGCACATTTCAGCCACTCTCAGTAAGCTGCCAGAATATTTCAAAGTGCAGCACGGTTC